>NW_004444308.1:114581-116385 GCF_000243295.1 Trichechus manatus latirostris
CCTGACCCAAGCCATGTTGTTTTTAATCGCCTCATATGCATGAGAAAGCTAGACGATGAATAAGGAAGACTGAAGAAGAATTGATGCATTTGAATTGTAGTGTTGGCGAAGAATATTGAATATACTGTGGACTGCCAAAAGAACAAACAAATCTATCTTGGAAGAAGTACAACCAGAATGCTCCTTAGCAGCAAGGATGGCGAAACTATGTCTCACATACTTTGGACATGTTATCAGGGGGAATCAGTCCCTGGAGAAGGAATCATGCTTGGTACAGTAGAGGATCAGCAAAAAAGAGGAAGACCCTCAACGAGATGGACTGATACAGTGGCTACAACAATGGGCTCAAGCATAACAATGATTGTGAGGATGGCACAGTACCAGACAGTGTTTTGTTCTGTTGTACATAGGGTTGCTATGAGTTGGAACTGACTCGAGGGCATCTAACAACAACAACAGTAACTTTATTAAAAATAATTATTCAAGTATTCACGGTAGTTTTAGAAATGATTTACCCAGACATAAGAGGCATAAACACACAGAAATCTCAGGTATCTGCCTTTCACTCTATCACCAGATCGAAAGCTTTCTTCCATAACTGTCTTGGTGTATGTACACTATGCCCATATCTCCCAGAATTTCCCTAAATGGATCTTTACATGCTAGCCATTTCTACAGAACCCTGGGTGGACTATGAGTTGATAGAAACTGTATGATAACTGGGGACTTCTACTTTGTAAACATATGATTTGGGCAAGTAATATCAACTGAAAACTCTGACTTCCTACTGTATAAAATGTAGATATTGCAAATGTAATTACCCGCCCTATTAAATCCACTGGATTTTTTAGGGAAATAAATTAGATTCTGGTCATGAAAACCATGAGGTTCCATAGAAAGAACTTAAAAGCCATGTGACCTTGGACAAATCTCCTTAAGAATTCTACACAATACATAAAGATACTTATACTAATATCATATATTTTTAATTCAATCTTCAAAATAACCATATGTCAAATATCTTCATGAGAAATAAAATATCTGTAAAGTATCTGCAGTAAAGTAGCTAAAGTGTAAAATGTCTGTATTGGTAGTAATGAAAGTAATGGTTTTCATTATTTTTATTGTCATTTAAATCATGACAGACATTAAATCACTTTTCTTCTATACATTTAACCAAAACCCAAATCCAAACCTATTGCCCTCAAGTCTATTTTGACTCATAGTGACCCTATAGGATAGAATAGAACTGCCCTATAGGATTTCCAAGGCTGTGATCTTTATGGAAGCAGACTGACACATCTTTCTCACACATAGCAGCTGGTGGATTTGAATAGCAAACCTTTCCGTTGGCAGCCACTGAACTGAAAAAAATCAGCATCACACTCCATTGGCATTCCATTGGCATTCTTCTAGAAATTATGGTCAGGTCAGAGAGGATTTGCTGAGACCGGAAAAAAAAAAAAAAACAAAAACCAAAGGCTTAAAGTGACTTCCTACATCCATCCTATTATTTGAAATGCTCACTTTTTTTAAATAACTACCCACAATTGGAAGGCTCTTTTATCTTGGATTAGGAAACTAAAGTATTTCTGCAAAATCTGAATCTCCTCAGACGTTGTTTTTATTTTTAAAAGAAAGTTTCTTCACTCAAATGCTTCTTTAACTATTTGAATGTGGGAAGATAACAAAAAATAAAAGAAAAAACTAGGCTATTGTCATGGATTGAATTATGTCCCCCCAAAAATGTGTGTAACAATTTGGCTAGGCCATGATTCCTGGTACTGTGTGATTTTCCTATATG
>NW_004444308.1:117618-119229 GCF_000243295.1 Trichechus manatus latirostris
GTTCTGCCATTGTACCTTTGGAAGCAGATAACTTGTATTCTAGATTTCACAGATGAAGAGGAATTTTTGGATTTTGGACTTGTAGTTAAGACTTTTGCTATGATATGATGGAGTGAATATGTTTTCCATGTTGCAAGGATGTGGTTTTTGAGGGGCCAAAGGGTGGAATGACATGGATTGAATTATGCCCTCCCCAAAAAATGTGTGTAGCAATTTGGCTGGGCCATGATTCCTGTATTGTGTGATTTTCCTATATGGTAGAAATTTTGCCTCTATGATATTAATGAGGGAGGATGGGTGGCAGTTGTGTTAGTAAGGCAGAACTCAATCTATAAGATTGGATTGTGTCCTGAGGCAATCTCTTCAGATATAAAAGAGAAGTGAGCAGAGAGACAGGGGACCTCATACCACTGAGAAAGCAGTGCTAGGAGCAGAGCATGTCCTTTGGACATGGGGTCCCTGCGTGGAGAAGTTCCTAGTCCGGGGGAACATTGATGAGAAGACCGACAGAGAGAGAAAGCCTTCCCCTGGAGCTGACGCCCTCAATTTGGACTTCCAGCCTACTTTACTGTGCAGAAATACATTTCTCTTTGTTAAAGCCATCCACTTGTGGTATTTATGTTGTAGCAGCACTAGATGACTAAGACAGTTATAATTTTCCTCTTTAATATAGGATAGGTTTCTCCTTTGATAAAGACCAATTGAAACTCCTTGTGACAAAAAAGTAAGCCATACACCAGCCCTCTCTGAAAGGGTGCTAATCCCTTCTGTGGAATTATGCAAAAGTATGACATAATAAAAGTGGTCACAGGAATAATCAAGGCAACAAGATGGGTTTTTGAGGCCATTTATGATTTGAGTTTTAATAGATGGTATTATAAGAATAGGGTGGGAGAGGTGATGTGAAGAAGAATCAGTTTGGAGTTCCAAAACAGAGAGAGACAGACAGAGGGGAGAGAAACAGAAAGAGAGAGGCTGAGAGAGAGTCAGATTGAGAGTGTACTTGGCACAATGCCTTGAAAAGAATAGATTCTCAAGAAGTTGTAGGTAATATTATTAAGAAACATTTTGCATGCCAGCAGCTAATCTTTCCCTTTAAGTGTTTTCTTGTGGAGTTTATCTACCTCAAGCTTGATCTAGAAGGAGGACTGGTGATGTGCACTCAATTTGGACCATGCTTACTTGATCCTGTGGGCTCCTCACTCCACGAGGAAGGGCACAGCCAGAGGAGGGTCAGAGAGGGGCAAAAGTTCTGTCACCTGTGTATAAGGGTGATAACTACTTACAATTCTACTTTCTAGTACCAGGGAGCGGAATGGCTCCTATGCTTTTGAAATAACCAATCAATCACTCCTTGCTCATATGTCAGCAACCTCTTTGTTCATATCTAAGAGCAGTATTTGAGAGTCTGACCCTCTCTCTAACCCTTCTCCACCACTCCTCCACATCCAGTAATCTAAATTTGAGGTAAAGAGAGAGCAGGTGCAATAAAATACCAGTTTAACCCACTAGATATATTCTCAAATTTTCAAAAGAATTCTGGGCTATGTTGGCTACATCATGGATCTGAAAACCTCTCAGCAGATGCTTTAAAATGAACCAGGAAAGAAG
>NW_004444308.1:120386-121647 GCF_000243295.1 Trichechus manatus latirostris
AATCTATTTTTAGTTTAAGAGAAGTCCTGTGCTTAGAATGCAGAGATCAGTTTGTGATCTGATTACAAACTGTTATAAACAAGTAGTCACTAAAGACTGTAATGAAGATAGACTGAAACCATTTAAACAAACACACATTTAGGGCTCAAAACATGAATGAGAGCAAGATCCTTCTTAATGAATTTACTTACTTCCCTAATGTGGTCATTAACTGCCGTCAGTGTTTAGTTGTTACATGAAATCATAATGTTTGTAGCTGGATGAGCCTGTAGAGATAGTCTACATGGATGGTTCCCATACCTGGCTGATCATGAAAATCATTCAAAGCAGTACTTCTCAAATTTTTATGTGCATTCAGTTTACCTTGTGATCTTATTAAAATGAAGATTCTGATTCAGTAGGTCTGGGGCGGGGATCAAGATTCTGCATTCCTAACAAGCTCCCGGGTGATACCAGTGCTACTGGCCTGTGCACAATACTTTGGGTAGCAAAGACCTAGAGACCTGTGTAAAAACACAGATTCTAAGAACTCACTCCCAGAAATTCCAATTTAGTGTGATTGTTGTTGTTGTTAGGTGCTGTCGAGTTGATTCTGATTCATAGCAACCCTGTACAACAGAACGAAACACTGCCCAGTCCTGCGCTATCCTCACAATCGTTGCTATGTTTGAGCCCATTGTTACAGCAACTGTATCAATCCATCTCATTGGGGGGTCTTCCTCTTTTTAGCTGAACCTCTACTTTACCAAACACGATGTCCTTCTCCAGGGACTGGTCCCTCCTGATAAACATGTCCAAAGGACTTGAGATGCAGTTTCACCATCTTCGCTTCTAAGGAGCATTCTGGCTGTACTTCTTCCAAGACAGATTTAGTGGAATAGACACTGAAAATTTCCTAATTTTACAGATGAAGAAACTGAGGTCCACAGTGGTCCAGTGACACCATAGGTAACATCATAGTTAGTGGTAGAGCGAATGAATAGTAGGCCAAAAACTTGCTAATTCCAGTCCACTGCCGTTTTACATACACCATACTGTTTTTCATAATATGAAGCCCTTCTGTGTTTTACAGTCAGGATGTGCAACCTGTGCAGTTGCATAGGGCTCCATGTTCAGAAGGTCCAATGCTTGGCTTGATGCTCTTCTGTCACCAACTTAACATTTTATTTTTATTTTTGTTTATTGTTGTAGTTTAAATGAAGTTTACATTTTGAGTTAGTCTCCCATACAAAAATTTATACATGCATTGTTATGTGACCCT
>NW_004444308.1:129694-133725 GCF_000243295.1 Trichechus manatus latirostris
GGTCTTTGTTGTAAGACGGTCCACCGGAAGCGTCTGACTACTTTGCCATTTTGGCCCTGCCTGCCATCTTAACATTTTAAATTTATCTTTGAATTTATATTTTGTAATTGAGGTCTGATGGGACTATGAAGTGTGTGTCGTAGGAGGGCTTAGAGCCTCAGTCCATGCATGGTTCTGTCTTCTGCGTCTTCCCCACCTCCCAGAACAGATTATCAGCTGCATGCTCCCCACCCTCTGAGGCCCAGGCACCATTCAGTTCCTTCTCCCTTCCTCTGCCCCAGACTGCTGCCAGCCTCCATCTGGAGAGGTTACCAGGTCTCACTGGTGAAGGGAAGCCTGTATTTCACCATCACTTTTCACCCTCTGTGGAGACCTGGGGAAGGTGAGGGTTGAGAGTGCCCTGTGGGGCAAGGCACGATGATAGCAATCCCCACGCCAGGCTAGCAGTGCAATGGTAGATTTGTCACATTTGTTGGATGACTTGGACTCTTATCCACCCTCAATCCAGGTACCAAGTATGCCCTAGAGCAGAAGTTTCAATCCCTTTGGGATGCCTGTTTGTTGTGGATTGGGACAGTCAACCCATGGGAAAGGAGAATTGACTTCCCTCATGTCTAGCAGGAGCCTAGAGTCTTCATTTTGCATTGGCCCCACAAATTATGTAACTAGCCCTGTTTACAGCATTGTGTGATGGACCTATTCTTTAACAGGGCTGCAGCTGGAGGATATCCTGGGAATAATCTCAAGGTGTCTGATTTTCTTCAGATTTTATGTATTAGGTAGTAAGCCTCCCTTTGGATAGTCACCAGATTATTGACTTAAACTTAACTACTGAGAATCATCGTTTCACGGTGATATAAATGTTGGTTTATATTTTGCACTTAATTGTTTGGAATGAAGTAGAGAGTCAGCCAGCTAGGCATAACTGATGATGAGTCTCAAGAAGAAAGGAATCTCTGCTCTTCTGTGAAAGATCGCATGGTGCTGTCCTGCTGCATGAAGTGCAGTATCTCCTGACTAGAAAACAGTGGGGTACACTTTAGGGGACCCAGAAGCTGCCACGACAAGCTCCTTCCTTCCTTTGCATATTTGTGTGCCCCCAAATCCACCAGATGGATCAGGTTACAGGGCATAGCCTCTGCTCTGCTGTTCCTTAGCTGTCTCTCCACTTTATGGAACAAGTAGTGCTGAAGGAGGCAATTTGAAAATGAGAGTATCTCATTTACCTAGTGTTGCTGTAATGAAATATGCCCCAAGTGGGTGGCTTTAAAGAACAAGAATTTATTGTCTCAGTTTTGGAGGCTAGATCAGGGCATTTGCTCTAGGGAAGGGTCCTTCTTTGTTAGTAACCCCAGGAATCCTTGTCGTTCCTTTTACTGTACAGGTAGTCCCCAGTTTATGATGGGGCTCCATTCCCACGACTCTGTCTTAAGTCAGTTCTGATATAAGTCAAATACTTCTTCTAGTTTTCATAGTCTGCTATATAGCAGTTTTGAACAGTAAATCATAAATTAAACATATCAAGTGAATATCTGAGAATGATAACAAATTACACGCTGCAACATTGTAGGTAGAACATAGTACTAACGATAAGATGTACAAAAAAAAAAAATACATATAGTCCTAAGTATGGTTCATTGTAACTAGAATACATGGTAAGCTGGGGAATACTTGTGTTGATTTCTATATATTTCCTCTTTGATGGTAAGCTTTTTGGTAATACACTTGTAAAGTACTTTTTAGTGGATTTGATTGTTAACAGAGAATGTTGTTGTTGTTAGTTGCTGTTGAGTTGATTTTGACTCATGGCAACTCCACGTGTGCAGAGTAGAACTGCTTCATAGGGTTTTCAAGGCTTTGACTTTTCAGAAGCAGATGCCAGGCCTGTCTCCCAAAGAGCTGCTCATTGGGTTTGAACCACCAACTTTTCACCTGTTAGTGAGCGCTTAACCATTCATGACATCCAAGGACTCTATGACTTATAAAAATCCCTACTTCCTAAATGTAAAGTTTTCTTTTCAACCAATCACATGATGCCTTTTTGTAAATGGATAATGTATATGTGCACATGTATACTTTATATACTTATATATATATTTATCCACTGTATAATTTAGTTTTTTAGTTTCCTTACTTGATTTTAACTTTAAATCCTCAAATAATTTTATTAAATTTACACTATAATTTGATTTTTATTAATTTCTCCTTACATTTTTAATATATTTAATCATGTTGCTACTAGATACATACTGGTTTATGATTGTTACAGCAACATGAATTGTGCCTATTATAATTTTAAAATGTCCCTCTTTACACTGCTCACAGCTTTTAATCTTATATCTAAGCTTTTTGGATGAACTGTTGATATTTTTGCTACTTCTCATGTTTGTATTTGCCTGGTACCTTTTGGCTTTATTTTTCAACTGTTCTTTATCACTTGGTTTGAAGCAAGTTTCTTGTGAACAGCACATTGCTTAATTTTTTTTTAACCCAATTTGACAGGCTTTGTCTTTTCATGGAAGAATTCAGTCACAGGATTCAGTTTTAAAGATGAACCAGGGAGACTGCCTCTGTATATTTAAGCAGATTGTGTTCCAAAGACATGGACATTTTTGTGGCAGGAGAACTAACTAGCTTCTTACATCTAGGAAGGTGTTTCTATAGGGGATGCTCCACAAATTCCAATTAATTGTACCATAGATTACAACATCACCAAGGTTCCCTTTGGAACATTTCTCATCAAAGAGTGTTCCATGGGGAAGAAACAAAAAGCTAAACAGGCCAGGAAGCCAAGACAAGAATCAAGAAGAAAAAGAAAAATGAGCAACCAGATAATAAAAGTCACCACTGAGCCAATTAAGGAGTAGGAAATGCAGCAGGATGTTCCAGACAAAACCAATTGAAGGTCAAGTACAGACAACCAGAGCCAGTTCTTGCACAGCTAATGGTTCCCCAGGTGTGAACTGAATAACTCAAAGAGAGGCATTCTCCTACCTCTCACCCATGGGTTAACAAGGTAGCAACATCACACATAATGCCAAAAGCAGGGGTGAGTCAGGTTTTGGGAGGCCTAAAACTTAAACTATTTTGGGAGCTGTTTTTAATAAAAAGAATACAGTATTAGGTAAAAATGTGAATACAGGCATATCCCAGAGATATTGTGGGTTCGGTTCCAGACCACTGCAATAAAGTGAGTCACATGAATTTTTTGATTTCCCAATGCATATAAAAATTAAGTTCACTGTCTAATATGGGCATGGTTCGTGGTGCCCCAAAACAATTATAATAGTGATCTCAAAGACCACTGACCACAGATCACCATAACAGATACAATAATAATGAAAAAGTTTGAAATATTGCAAGAATTGCCAGAATGTGATACAGAGACACGAAGTGAGCACATGCTGTTGGAAAAATGGTGCCGACAGACTTGCTCAACACAGGGTTGCCACAAACCTTCAATTTGTAAAAAACGCTGTATCTGCAAAGTGCAATAAAGTGAAGCACGATAAAATGAGATACACCTGTATTTATTGAAATAAGAAAAAAAAAATCACAACAAATGACTAGGGCCTTGGAGATTCAGGTCTTTCTTCTTAGATCTCTTTGGACAAGTTACTGGAAATGCTCAAACAGAAATTCTCCCTTTGCATGTAGAACGCTCAACAACTCCCAGCACTGGCAGGAGCTGTGAGGAGTCCTGAGGCTTAAACTCACTTATCCTCAAGGTGAATCTACCTCTGGTCAAAATGTTGGTTTCTATAGGAGTAAAGGGAAGGATTATATCTGCTCAACATGAACTAAACCAGGCATCCAGATCTATGAATACAAGACACACTCCTGAAGCAAAGGAATGCTGCCAGGATGTAATTCAAAACCAGTAAACTCAGATTTACCTACCCAAAGTGTCAGGATGTTTTAAGGACTCAGGTGTAAATGCATGTCTTAGTTATCTAGTGCTGCTATAAAAGAAATACCACAAGTGGATGGCTTTAACAAAGAGAAATTTACTCTCTCACAGTCTAGTAGGC
>NW_004444308.1:134740-136089 GCF_000243295.1 Trichechus manatus latirostris
AAGAGTCCATTTAGGAAATCAGATCAAGTTCTCTAAAGGCCAGTGACCTAGCCCAAGATAATGTGCAGCCATTTTAGAAAGTTGACTAATTGAAATCCCTTGTTCCAAAAGAGATGAGGAAGACATAAATTTATTGTGGAATTACCCTGAATTTAAGGTCATTAAACCAAACTCAGAATTTTCCTGTGAGGCACTTTCGCAAATATTCAGGCTTTGCCAAGCTTTGGTTGGTTGAGCATACTACCCATCAACCTCTTCCTCTCCTCAGCTAGAGACATTAGAGACCTTCACTAGGAGATGTGGCCTGGATTAGCAGGAAATTGGATGAGCCTGAGCCTGGTAATATGTTACCAGCCCAAACTCATCTGGGGTAGTGATGGAAATGACATCAGCTGAATTAGCAACATTCACAATTAGGCTCACTGGCTTTAATCTAAATCCCGTGTATCTGGCATGAGCTTCTGTGGAACTTATACATATGTATAGTATCTTCCGTGAATGCTCAGTCTTTATAACCCATTGAGCCTGCCAGCACCCTCTTTCTGGAGGGCAAAACCCATGTCTCTCAGCTTTAACGGTGGTTCAACATCATACTTAATGGACCCGATTCTCCAAAGAAATTCCAGACCTTTCAGAAAGAAGAGTTCCTGAATTTGTCAGTGGCTGCTAACCCCTGTTATTGTGCCAGCTGTGTATCCTCTCTTGCTGGGAGTCCAAAATTGAAATTCTTCATAACTGAGGTCACGTGGTTTAAGGCTACCTATTCAGAACCATGAACTCTATACCATTTTACAAAGGACACATCAGGTGTAGGTAAAACTGAGATAGTTGAAAAAAATCCTGATGTGTTTTAGGTTTAATAAAATACTCCCAGCTAAAATCCTAAACACAGCCTTTTAAGTTTCCCATTGAACAAATGAGAAGGCCACTGAGAACTGGCCTAATGTCTAAGAATCTGAAGTAATGAAGACCATGATGCCCTAGTTCTACTGTATCTTAAATTTAATCTGGCCTTGACCTTGGGGATTTGGTTTCCATTAATCTCACTATTATGACACATATAAGAACTAATTCCAAGGAATATGAATCATTCTACTTTTGTGTGTGGGTTTGTGTGGAGATAAAGCATCTAATAAATCTTTAAATTAGTTTTTGTGTCAGCTGATATTTATCTTAAACTTTCCTGTGTGAGAACCCCACATTAACACAATTTTCCCTCACATTAACATTTACTTAGTGAACAATGTGAAAAGAAGATAATAAGACAAAGCTTCATTTTAAAATACTGTTCAAAACTGTACTTACTTCCTTGAAAAAATGTGCCTACCCTTGTTATATAGTTGCCATAG
>NW_004444308.1:137547-139290 GCF_000243295.1 Trichechus manatus latirostris
AATTTAGGGTTGCAACTACCAAAACATAGTTGTAGAGACTATTTGGATTTATAAAGTCCCAGTGTCCACCTCATTAGTAAAGGTAGAAGAAGTGTTTTCTGGGATGAAAGATGTGCCTCCTTCACATCCTCCTTCCCCTTCTAGCAACTGGATAGAGAAGACAACAGGATGAATCATCAAATGGATGATGGCTCTCCACTGACCAGGCTCACCCATTTGTAAATGAAAAATAAAGTTTTACTGCTTTTGAGTCATTATCCTGTTGGGGGTCTATTCGCTATGACAGAGTAGCCTACCCTAACAAATACACTTTCCCGAAGGTCATACAGATAAAAAGGGGCAGAGCCAAAACTTGAACCCAGGAAGTCTTTCCTTGAGCCCATGACCTTCATTCTTAACCACAATGCTATGCCACAACTAAAAGCTAAGGTATAAGAAAATTCCCAGGGGGGAAGGCTACACTCCCAGAACTGATAAAGAGGAGGACCTGGGAGAAAAGCAAGAGCACATTTGAAAAATCTCCCAAAATTAAAGCAACCACGGAAAATCTCATTTTTTTGGTCACTAATATGTGTTTTTAAAAGTATGCACTAAGATATAAACATTTATGTAAATGTGGAAAATTTTATATTTTCTCTTTATTACTGTTCCGTTAACTTGGAAATTAAATTGAGCCTTTTTTTTTTTAATGTTACTATTTGTTATTAGAAGAAATCAAAGAGAAAATTTAGAAAAATTGAGCTAATGTGATAAAAAATAAGGATGGTGACTTTATTGTTGCTTTAAAATTGGTAATTACTGAATCACTTTGTGAATACAAAATTTCAAACTGCTATTTCAGTTTTAAAACTTCCTCAGGTAAAAGAGAATAAAATATTGTCAAATTTATGCAGTATTTTTAAAGTTTGTTCTTAAGAAATACAGAATGGTCTTTGTCCTATAGTTTATATCTTATATTTTAGTTTTATTCCAATGTTATTCTATACAACTAAAATACTTTTAAATATATAATTGATAGACATATTACAAAGCCTAATTTAGCTTCAACTGTTTTTTGAATCTCAGTTGGAAATAAAGTGTTTTGAGCCCTCTATCTGTCAATATTATCTAGGATAAAATACGTTATCGACTGTAACTGATTTTTTTTTATAATCATTGCTATAAAATGGCATCAGACCTTTATAAAAGTGATATACAGAATTTGATATATTTCTCTGTGGTTGTTTTTGTTATAATCACCATAAACTATAAAATTAGATAAAAGGTATGGAGACTTGCAAAATAAATTGACAATTTTATAAGTTTACCATCATGTTTTAAACTGTATCATTTTTGCCTGAGAATTAATTTTAACAGTATTAAGGATTGTCTGGAATATGATATAGATGTAAAAGTGATCAAAATTTATACATGCTCAGGCACTACTGATGCTGTGCACACAGCACTGTTCTGAAATAACAAAGGTGGACACAGAATCTAATACTCATTTATGCCTTATGGATACGCAAGAGTGAAAAATATCTCCAAGCCAAATATAAGCTATAATATTCACATGTTGCAAAGAACACTATGTCCAAGCTCTAATTGTAGAAACATTTTTTTAAAGAACATTTTCTCCTTCATTAATTGTGTCAGTTGCTTCCCCTGCAATTTACATTCATGAACCTTGGTTTCCAAGGCACTTCATAATGACATCATAAATGAATGAGCAGAGCCTTTCAGCCTTCCCTTTATATTAAAATG
>NW_004444308.1:141074-144203 GCF_000243295.1 Trichechus manatus latirostris
TGAATCCGTCAATGTACTCCCAATCACCCAACAATAGAATTCTTCCCACTCACACAGAACTTCCAGTTGGCTTCTATTAAATAAAAATAGACAGCCAAGGAATCACAAAACAGTTTAAGAAAGGCTTCAAAGTGAAAGAGATCAAAATAGAGAAAGAGACCTCATATTTGAAAACCTCAATTACCCTCTGATTGAAATCTTCAGAGAGAAAGCTAAATTATATATGTAAAAGTGCAAATTGATGCTATGACAAAGGAACAATCAGATATTACTAGGGAACATTTAAAATTGGAAATATAAGAGCCAAAATAAGTTCAAAAAATCAATAATAGACTTCTGGTTTAGGTAAGATGGAACAAGCATGTGTCATCCTGTCTGCCCCATTAATGCAGCTAAAAACCTGGACAGAATGCCCAGGGCAGCAATCTGAGGACTCTGAAAAGTAAATTGTAGCAGGAAAAGTTGAGAAGGAAACTAGAATTCAAAGTACTAACAATCTACTGGTAAGTGCCCTGTTTTCTTTTTCCTTCTGTATCTCCCAGCCTGAATGCAGGCTGAATCTCAAAACTATACATCAGGCATGGAAGAAAGATATCCCAAAGAATCTTTTTTTGACCTAAAGCTTGGGAATGGGAACCCTCATGGTACAGAGACAGTGAGGAAATGGATTTTGCAGAGGTAATCAAGGTCACAAATCAGTTGACTTTGAATTAATCAAAAGGGAGATTATCAGGTACACCTAGTGGACTCACATGAGACACTGAAAAGCAGGGAGTTTTCTCCAGGGCTTTGAACGAATTCGCTCTGTTTCGACCTCCTGCTGAGAATTTGCATTTCCACCCCAGATATACTGAATCAGAATCTACAGTTTAATAAGATCCCCAGGTGATTCTTATGTACCCCCAGGTGATTCTTATGTAAAATGTGGCTTATGATTCAGCATATCTGGGGTGGAAATGCAAATTCTCTGCAGGGGGGTGGGACTGGAACAAACTGATTTGAAGCCCTGGTTTTCTCTGGCTGGATGAAGGAAAAATCAGAAAGAATCAAAGCATGTGAAGAATTCAAGGCACCGTTTCTGGCTTTAAAATAAAGCAGGACTCATGCAAGGAGCAGAGAGGGACCTCTATTTGCTGAGAGCAACTCCTAGCCAACAGTCAGCAAGGAAACTGGGATCTCAGTCGTACTACTACAAGGAACTGAATTCTGCCAATGACAGGATGAACTTGGAAGAGGAATCCAAGCTTCAGATGAGAATGAACATGGCAGACACTTTCATTTTAGCCTTGTGAGACCCTAGTAGAGAGCCCAGATGAACCTGCCTGGACTTCTGACCTACAGAACTGTGAGTTAATAAATGAGTATTATTTTAAACCACTAAGTTTGTGGTAATTTGGTAATTTGTTGTACAATAGAAAGCAAATAGAATACAGAGGGCTATCTAGTAACAAGTATTTAACAAATGACAATTTAATTATCACCAAACCAAACCCATTGCTGTGGAGTCCATTCTGACAGCAACCCTATAAAACAAGGATCCATATAACTATTTTATAGATGAGGAACAGAGGCTTAAGTAATTTATATAACTTGTCTAAGGCCTCATAGGTTATAAATAAGAGAATCCAGATTGGGTGTCATGGCTGTCTGTGTAAGTACAAGAAGCTTTCATTAACTCTGTTCTTGGAAGTCAGGTATAATAACTAGCAAGGATACCATCCATCCAGGGAAAGACACTCCAAAAGAACACCCAAAAGGAACACATTTTCCCTCTGGACAGCCCCATTATTGTAGATTGAAGACAAATTCTCCCTCAAAGCTAAAATTGTTAATTTTCTGTGATTCCTGTCTTATTTAATGTAAATGACCTCATCTTATTCTCTGTATTCCATTTCTGAACCATGAGTCAGGAGAACAGCCTTATCTATGTAGTAGTTAAGTTTTATTTTCTGCAAAGACTTGTCCTTAAGTGCTTCATACTTTGCTTCATTGATATGGAATAGTATTAATTCTACAGTTTAACTACTTCAGTTAAATCACCTGCCAGATTTTTGTTTTTGTTTTTTTTCCACCCTAATCACTAACTAAAGGGAAAAAAAAAATCCAACTTCTTCCACCACATGAAATTCACATGATTTTTAATATTAAGTTATTTAATATATTTAATGCATTTTTAAATGTAATTTTTCAGAAGAAAGCTTAGCTTCGTTCCCCTAAGACTAGTTTCAGTTTCATGTGTTAAATCTTCCATTTGATCACCTGGCCATAGGCATAGTTAATTGAATTAGTTATAATAGTTTCTCAGAAACAGAAAGTATAGCCCAAAGGTATCATTTAAGTCCAATTAAGATTCAACCATTAGCTTTATTGGATTTTCAGATGGTAATATTGTTTCACTTTCTAGTATTTGATTTCATTTACAAATAAAATACAACACTTATTTCATGAATCATACTTTGGTCTCAAACATACCTAGAGTTAATCTATATTACTTTCTTTTTAGAATATACATTCTATAGAATGCAGTTTTTGTTTTTTTTTAAGAATTGAACTTAATATGCATAATTTGAGACAACTCTAGATGTATCATATGGGCTTACTTCAAGTTGCATGATCCAAATGTCCTGAATTAATCTTTCTTTGTAAATTGGGTATTTTCTGAGTTGAATTATTTTTCACACCAAAAAAACTCTAGCTGATACTCTGGAAAGATGTACTCAATTGAATTCCACAATGTAGGAAATTTTTCACTGAATTAGATGGAGTATTTGAAATTCATTCTCCATTATAGATTATAATGAATAAATCAAGCAACACGTGGTTAATACAAATATATAATACAAATACTCAAAGGAAAATATTATTCTGTGTCCTGACTTCCAAATAATTAAAAATATCAGTCCATTTCTTTCTAGTTTTTAAAATATGTATTTATTCATAGAATTGTGATCACAGTATCTGCACAATTAATTGTGATTTCTTTCATTTAATATTTCAACATAAGTACTTTCTAAGGTTATCACAGTCTCCATAAGCATCACTCTATGGCTGTATAATTTCCATCATGTGATTGTATCAGAATTCATTAATCTTTTCTTAGTTTTAGATGTCTGGATTGTGGCCGTTTTT
>NW_004444308.1:145844-147155 GCF_000243295.1 Trichechus manatus latirostris
CCTTGTTTTTTATAACTTACCAAGATGCTGCTCTGTAGTTCTCTTATATGAATCTTATGGAGTCAGAATGACTGCTGTGTTAAAAATTATTTCAGTCAAAATAGAAAAGTGGTCTGTTACAAAACATTAAGATTACTAGAGTAACCTTCTTGCTTTCCTCCCATGTTACCTTCCTGAATAAAAGTGGTACAGGTGAGCACAGCATACCCCTTTCATGATTGAATTATTTTTCACTTTAAATTTGTTGCTGATAATGTTTTTCATTAATGGAATGCATGCTGAATTACTAAGTGTATCTGAACTGAGTGTGTCCCTCTGGACTCTGGGGATAACATTGGTGGAACACATGTGTGTCTCTGGACTCTGGGGATAGGATCGGTGGGATATATATGTCCTGCTGGCCTCTGGGACGCTTATGTACCTGTGGACTCTCTTGCAGATTGGTAGGACACATACGTCCATACAAGATGCACCACCTCATATAATACCCTGTAGAAACAGTAATTTGCAGTACACACCCATTTCTTCCATTTCAAACAGTTATATAGGTCCCCTCCTGATGGATGCACATACTGTCAGTGGGAAACAGGCTTACCAGTAAACCCGAGAGAAGGAAAAAGTAGGTGGATGCTATATGTCCTGCAGGTCATGAAACCTGAAAAACAAAACAAAAAACCAAACCTGTTGCTGTTGAGTTGATTCCGACTCATAGCGACCTAACAGGACAGAGTAGAACTGCCCCATAGGGTTTCCAAGGAGCGGCTGGTGGATTCAAACTGCTGACCTTTTGGTTAGCAGCTGAGCTCTTAAACACTGTGCCACCAGGGGGTACTGTATTCATTCTTGTTTCCCATTCTAATGTTGTTTCCTTTCTGCATATGCCAAGCTTTAGAAGATGTCATGTTATTTCCACTAGGGTATCTTAAATAGCAAATCACTTCCTTTTCAGTGTCTGAAAAATTCTCTGTAGTCTTCTTAACTAAATAATTCAATAGGGCTCCCCCTCCAGGGGTTTAAGTAAAGTTCAAATAAAGTAAAATTTCTAGCCTAGTACTTAAAATAAACCGGTATGTCTTTTGGCTTTTCACAGCATAGTCCATTGAGACAGAATCCCTTTACTTGATGTTGCAAGATTCGTATTTGCTAAAAATGAAGTAGCTCCCAGGAGTTGTTACAAAGACTTAGGCAGTTTGTCTGTGCATATTAGCCTGTGCATCTGTTGGAAAAGGAGCAGAGAGGTTTGAAGGGACAAGGGTCAAACCAAGCTGAATCCAAATGATGTTACAAGACACATCACATTTTGCTCTTTAC
>NW_004444308.1:148592-150535 GCF_000243295.1 Trichechus manatus latirostris
AAATGCAAATTGTCTATCAAGATGTCCCAAGCTCTTTATGTCAAGAGGTAAGGGGAGAGCAGTTCTGCTAAGACGCGGAAAATTGGCTCCAAGTTAACATTCTGATTGGACCGTTATACATAGAAACTTCTAGCATAAATTTCATACTCTAGTTCATCAATCATCCTTCTGTATTATTTCACCTAATTGTCAAATAAATATTATGTGAGCAAAATATTGTTTCTACTTTATATGTGAGGAAATTGAAGCACAGTTCAGTTATAACTCCAAGGCTATCCAGCTAACAATTGAGAGAGCACAGACGTGAACCCCATTATAATGAATCTAGCAATATTCTTTGGAAATACAGAAGACTATTCTTCATTTGGTCATATTTAAAGTAATAGTTCATATGTAAGAAATAAAGTTGTCTATTTTTCTATTTTTTATTGAATCATTTTAAGATAATACTTCTTTAAAAAGCAGACTGCATTGCTGAAACAGCTAAATATCAACATCGAGTATAAAACATTGTTTTTAGGTGCCTTCCAGTTAGTTGTGACTCATAGCAACCCCATGCACAACAGAATGAAACATTTCCTGGTTCTGCACCATCTTCACAATTGTTGCTATGTTTGAACCCGTTGTTGCAGCCACTGTGTCAGTCCATCTTGTTGAGAGTCTTCCTCTTTTTTGCTGACCCTCTAATTTACCAACCATGATGTCCGGCTCCAGGAGCTGGTCCCTCCTGATAACATGTCCAAAGTATGTAAGACAAGGTCTCGTCATCCTAGCTTCTACAGAGCATTCTGGCTGTACTTAAGACAGATTTGTTCGTTCTTCTGGCAGTCCATGGTATATTCAATATTCTTTGCCGACACCATAATTCAAAGGCATCAATTCTTCTTCAGGCTTCCTTATCTGTAGTCCAGCTTTCACTATGCATGTGAGGTGATTGAAAACACCATGGCTTGGGTAAGGGGCACCTTAGTCTTCAAGGTGACATCTTTGCTTTTTAACACTTTAAAGAGGTCTTTTGCAGTAGATTTTCCCAATGCAATGTGTCGTTTGATTTCTTGACTGCTTCTTCCATGGGTGTCGATTGTAGATCCAAGTAAAATGAAATCCTTGATGACTTCAGACTTTTCTCTGTTTATCCTGATGTTGCTTATTGGGTAGTTGTGAGGATTTTTGTTTTCTTTATGTTGAGGTGTAATCCATACTGAAGCCTGTAGTCTTTGATCTTCATCAGTAAGTGCTTCAAGTCCTCTTCACTTTCAGGAAGCCAATAAAACATAGTTATTTACATTAATAGAGGCAGATTGAAGAAATAACATCAGAATACTTATTCCTGTCAGGCACTACTTAATGTAAGCCTTGTTCTTCCCTCTCCTTTTGTAAGAATTACTCACTCCAGACTCCAGTACTCATGTTACTTAGATATCAAACAATCCTCTAAATGCTTGTTCCAGCCTCAGTGTTCTCCCTCTCAGTAATAAACTTGTAAATGGCAGTTTTATGGATTTAGCACTGATGAGAAGAAAATGTCATCTCCAGCTTTCCTATTTTGCTGACCAGTATAAGACACTGGAAAGAAAATGGACTTGGAGTCTGTCACATATGGATTCATAATTCACTCTTAGCAAACTGGCAAATTACTTAAACTCTATAAGCCCAGTTTCCTCCATTATAAAAGTGATTAAGAGAAGTCACTCAGCTCATAAGTTACTGTTTTACAAACCAAATCCTTGTCTACTTGACTCCAGGGTCAGTGCTCTCTTCACTAGACCATGCTGCCTCCTGGGATTTCTCTCTGGGCCTTGTGATTGAATTTTCAAAAAGTTATGAAGTGGCAACTCAAGATTGGCCCCAGTCCTTGTCCCAAGAATCACCCTTTTAATATCTTAGATAGGGACTTCTATACTTGATAGAGAATGTAAAATTTGGAATATTCATATTTCCTT
>NW_004444308.1:152215-153652 GCF_000243295.1 Trichechus manatus latirostris
AATAAAACTGGGAATGGTGAAGTGGAAAGAATTTCAACGCACATTATTCCCTTAGGATTGCCTGGGGCTCTGGTGGGATATAGATGCATTATTGCTTTATGAATAAATGGTGATGGGATTACATATAAAATTATTCCTCAGATTACTTTTAGAGATCATTATTCCCAATGGCCACAAGACAAAGAAATCTTTGGAATAATGATAGCTAACATCATTGAGTCCAATTTATGGGTCAGAAATCATTCTAAGAACTTCAGGTGGGTTGTCTCATTTTATCCATACAACAGCTTTAAAAGGAAGCTATTGTCATCATCCCCATTTTTTGGATGTAGGGAAAAAAAAAATCAGACCTGTTGCCTTCGAGTCAGTTCCAACTCATAGTGACCCTATAGGACAGAGTAGAACTGCCCCATAGGGTTTCCAAGGAGCGGCTGCTGGATTTGAACTGCTGACCTTTTGGTTAGCATTCAAGCTTTTAACCACTGAAGAAACTTGAGTTTAAAGAAATTAAGTACATTGCTCAAGTTTAGTATCTAATACATGGAAGAGTTTGGATTTGAAGCTAAGTAGTTTGATGCTCCCATAAGAAATGCTTTATAAAAGTCTTTTTTTTTTTTTGAAATTTAGTAAAGTAAGTTCACTTTTTAAAATTTGAGGCTAATTATTGTGCAGCATGTTTACAGAGAGCTTGACAGAGAACCCATGTTGTCTTTGGAGGTTAGAGGTGAATAATCTAAACTGACATGGCTGCCTCAAATCGCTCTGACTTGGAATTCGTTAAGGGAGATTCTGAAGCCAATTTGCTCAGGGACTGCATGTATGAGATGGTGTCTTGTCAAAGTGCTGTCAGATCATGCCAGGCTGCTCAACAGTTCATTCCAAGAGACATCTGCCAAAGTAATGGACCAGCAATCTGACATTCTCACAGCCGCATGAGGAAGGACGCTCTTTATCTCTCACATACAGCTACTATCTTTTCATTTAAACATTTTAAGTGTGATGACTAATTTCACCATCTAAGCTAGAGGCAGGGCTGTGTAAATTTCTTATAAATGAGTGCTTGTTTTGAGAAAATAGTGTCTGTCTTGACTAAAAATGTTAAAGCTTCTTGACTTAAGTGTATATAATCTTTTTGTTTCTTCTTTCTGATTATTTGAGTTAGACCTAGCAGTTGTTGAATGAACATTAGAGCATACCACAGTATTGAACTGAAAGCATCTGACTTTAGGACCTTGAAGCGATATAATTATTTTCCCATCTTTTCTGAAATTAATGTGCCCAGGACAATTATAATCCCAGGAAGCCTCAAACTAGGTATTAGCTGAAAAACAAAAGAAAAAGTAGTCATTTGTTCGTTCCTTCCTGAATCATTCAACAAGCATTTACTGTATTAGGTGCTGGGGGTACAAAGATGAATAATTCAGAGGCTTTGCCAGT
>NW_004444308.1:154575-155570 GCF_000243295.1 Trichechus manatus latirostris
AACAGAATGAAACACTGATAACATGTCTAAATTACGTGAGAAGAAGTCTCATCATCCTAGCTTCTAAGGCACATTCATTCTGGCTGTACTTGTTCCAAGACAGATTTGTTCATTATTCTGGCAGTTGATGGTATATTCAGTATACTTCGCCAACACCATAATTCAGAGCATTGATTCTTCTTCAGTCTTCCTTATTCATCGTCCAGCTTTCACATGCATATTAGGCAACTGAAAATACAATAGTTTGGGTCAGGTGAACCTTAGTCCTCAAGGTGATATCTTTGCTTTTCAACACTTTAAAGAGGTCTTTTGCAGCTCATTTGCACAATGCTATGTCATTTGATTTCTTGACTGCTGCTTCTGTGGGCATTGATTGTGGATCCAAGTAAAATGAAATCCTTGCCAACTTCAGTATTTTCTTTGTTTATCATGATGTTGCTTATTGGTTCAGTTGTGAGGATTTTTGTTTTCTTTATATTGAGGTGTAATCCATAGTGAAGGCTGTAGTCGCTGATCTTCATCGGTAAGTGCTTCAAATCCTCTTCACTTCCAGCAAGCAAGGTTGTGTCATCTGTATATCACAGGTTGTTAATGAATCCTCCTCCAATTTTGATGCCCCATTCTTCTTCATGTAGTCCAGCTTCTCAGATTATTTCCTTGGCATACAGATTGAATAAGTATGGTGAAAGAATACAACCCTGACGCACATCTATCCTGATTTTAAGCCACACAGTATCCTCTTGTTCTTTTCAAACGACTGCCTCTTGGTGTGTGTCCAGTTTCCTCATGAGCACAACTAAGTGGTCTGGAATTCCCATTCTTCACAATTTTATCCATAATTTGTTATGATCCACACAGTTGAATGCCTTTGCATAGTTAATAAAACATAGGTAAACATCCTTCTGGTATTCTCTACTTTCAGCCAAGATCCATCTGACATCAGCAATGATATCCTTCGTTTCAGTCCTCTTCTGAATCCAGCTTGAATTTCTGTC
>NW_004444308.1:155752-158184 GCF_000243295.1 Trichechus manatus latirostris
AGCATTTCATCTGTTTGTTGAAACATCTCAGTTGATATTCCATCAATTCCTGGAGCCTTGTTTTTTGCCAATGACTTCAGTACAGCTTGTTCTTCCTTCAGTATTATTGATTCTTGATCATATGCTACTTCCTGAAATGGTTGAACATCAACCAATTATTTTTGGTACAGTGACTGTGGATTCCTTCCATCTTCTTTTGATGTTTCATGCATTGTTCAATATCTTGCCCATAGAATCCTTCAATACTGCAACTCGAGGCTAAAAGTTTTTTATTTCCTTCAGCTTGAAAAATGCCAAGCATGTTCTTCTCTTTTGGTTTTCTAATTTCAGGTCTTGCAAATTTTATTATAATATTTACTTTGTCTTCTTTAGCTGCCCTTTGAAATCTTCTGTTCAGCTCTTTTACTTCATTTCTTCCATTCACTTTAGTCACTCTACATCCAAGAGCAAGTTTCAGAGTCTCTTCTGACATCCATTTTGGTCTTTTCTTTCTTTTTTGTCTTTTTAATGACCTTTTGCTTTCTTCAAGCATGATTTCCTTGATGTCATCCCACAACTTGTCTGGTCTTTGATCATTAGTGTTCAATGTGTCAAATCTATTCTTGAGACTGTTTCTAAATTCAGGTGGGATATACTCAAGGTCATACTCTGGCTCTTGTGGACTTGTTTTAATTTTCTTCAGCTTCAGCTTGAACTTGCATATGAGCAATTGACGATCTGTTCTGTAGTCAGCCCCTGGCCTTGTTCTGACTGATGATATTGAGCTTCTCCATCATCTCCTTCCACAGATGTAGTCAGTTTGATTCCTGTGTATTCCATCAGGCAAGGTCCATGAGTATAGTAGCCATTTATGTTGTTGAAAAAGGCATTTGCAATGAATAAGTATTTGGTCTTGCAAAATTCTATCATGTGATCTCCAGCATTGCTTCTACCATCAAGGCCATATTTTCCAACTACTGATCCTTCTTTGTCTCCAGCTTTCATATTCAAAGCACCAGTAATTACCAATGCATCTTGATTGCATGTTTGATTGATTTCAGACCGCAGGAGTTGATAAAAATATTCTATTTCTTTATCTTTGGCATTAGTGGTTGATGCATAAATTGAATGATAGTTGTAGTAACTGGTCTTTCTTGTAGGCGTATGGTTATTATCCTGTCATTGACAGCATTATACTTCAGGATAGATCTTGAAATGTTCTTTTTAATGATTAATACACCACCATTCCTCTTCAATTTGTCATTCCTGGCATAGTATACCATATGATTGTCCAATTCAAAATAGCCAATACCAGTCCATTTCAGCTCATTAATGCCTAGGATATTGATCTTTATGCATTACATTTAATTTTTTATGATCTGGTTTTATGTCCTGCATTATAAAAGGTGAAAAGGAAGAAGGAAATAACAGACCACAGGGGCCTCTGTCACCCAGCTTCAGCTTTATGGAAGAATCTGCCATAGGGGAGTATGTTGCAAGTGTGTGTCTGGTCTCTTCCACTGGCTTTTGTGTAGATACGATTATTAGCTTTCCAGGATCACTTTTCATTCTCTATTACCATATATAATATTGGTGGTAACTAAGCAGTGACAGTGTATGGAAATGAGGTTACAAAAGCTAAAGGAGGCATAAGAGATGCCATTAAACAAAAGGGGGAAAATACAAATTTTCTGGATCTCCAGCTATTTCATTTTATCTGTATTATGGTGAATATGTCACTTCTTATATTCACATGCTGTAGTAAAGCAAGCCAACAGATAAACTTATTTGCTGAAACAAATTCCTTGCTGAAACTCCCAAATTCCCAAGGAATATTAAAAAAAAAATGGATTGGAAAATTATCTTCAGGTTAGAAGCTAAGAAGCTATCCACATATCACAGACTTTGAAGATGTTCTGCTAGATAGTCTCTAGGTGGGATAAGATTGAAGAAACAAATCTCAGGTTATTCAAAGAAATGGCTGTAGTGATATAAGAAGTAAGCACAGGAAATCCTGGTGAACTCCACAGACAGCCTTTAATTTGCAGGGACAGAGCATGTGACAGTCTCCCCATGGAAACCTTTTCATTATGATTAATCAATAGCAGCAGGAATCAGCTTCAACAAGACCAAGGACAAGACCACACAGTGCAGGAGGTGAATTGTCGCTTGCTGGGGATTGGAGGACAAATGAATATGGCTTTTCTGGAGAGCATGAAGGCCTGATG
Organism: Trichechus manatus latirostris; assembly: GCF_000243295.1. Taxonomy (NCBI): domain Eukaryota; kingdom Metazoa; phylum Chordata; class Mammalia; order Sirenia; family Trichechidae; genus Trichechus; species Trichechus manatus. Next base: position 157,960 of record NW_004444308.1, read on the forward strand.
CACCCAGATCCTTTAAAATATGCATGTCCTTTAACCCAGAAACTCTGCTTCTAGGAATTGACCCTAAGGAAATAATCATGGATATTTACAAAGATTTAGCTGCTTCTCACTTTTACAGTAGCATAACATTATAAACAACTAAAGTAACAAAAATAAGGATTTTTAAAGTATGACAACTGAGTAATGAATATTATTGTCTTATTAAAAATGATACTTGAAAAGTTC
>NW_004444308.1:158657-164605 GCF_000243295.1 Trichechus manatus latirostris
TGATACACACATTTTTTGGGGGACATAATTCAAACCATGACAACTCTCAACAAATTTTCCTTAAGAGAAATGTATATTATTAAAATAACATTTTTGTAAAATAAAGTTCTTATACACTCGATTTCTGAAAGTCCTCCATTCTAAGATGCATGTTTTTCCCAAATTTCTGAAATCAGATTGTGTCTTAAAATTGATGTCAAATATTTCTGGAAGCCATCAAGCAAGTGAGTGAGTTAAGACATGGTTGATATTTTCTGCCTATGTGGGAACCAGGGTTTCAAACTAGTTCACTCTGGTTCAGACTCCCTAGAACAAGTTCCTAGGTGATGCTAATGCTGCCAGTTAGGGACTAATTCTGAGAACCACTAGTACGGCAATGGTTCTCAAAATTTATTATCCATAAGATTCACCTGGGGATCTTGTTAAAATGTAGATTCTGATTCAGTATATCTGGGGTGGAAATGCAAATTCTCAGCAGGGGTTCAAGCTGTAACGAACCAGTTTGAAGTTCTGGCGGGAACCTCATGATGTGTAAGTAGCACTTGTTGATAGATTGCCACCTCAGCTGAGATATACTCATTGGTAGCATCTCAAGCATTTAAAATTTAAATATGGATGCTTAATTGTTGCTAAAAATATCTTCCAAAACATTACATTGGGATGCAACATGAAGTTAGAAATTATTGTTCATATAGAAAACAGTCTGTCACACACATGGTAATACAACTAAAGACAGTAGAAACTGTCCCCTTAAAAAAGATTCTGGAATTTTCAAAGCTGTCACTCAGGTGCCAAACACCAAGTGTCAAAATTTTCCATCAGACTTGCAAGGAAAGCTGTTTAATATTTTGCGCTGCTAGTCAATTAAAAACAAACAAACAAACAAACAAACTAGTACTTTAATGAAGGAAACCCCAATATTTGGTTTCCCTGGAAATTTTGCCACCAAACCTAAAGAGGCCTAAAAGGTCAAGATATGATCAAGGATTAGGAAAAGCAACATGCCTTTTGAGGCTTCTATCACTGAAGATGGCTGAAGTGACACAGAAGATGTTTGTCTTTGTGCAGAAAGGAGGCTTAGATTCAAACTTTGTGGTACACAAGAAGAAAATATTATGAAGATGTATTAATGTATTCAATGTATTTCTCAGTAAAATTTTTTCTCTACATTACATGTAGTTTCTTTTTTCCCCAAAAAACTGTTTTTGAATCATGAAGTTGTGTTACATAAATGGCATGTTAGAATATATGCTTTAGAATGAAGAATATGTAATGTATTTTATTTATATTCATTACACAACACAGTCATATTTCTTCACATTCACATGGCAGAAATATTGTAATATCATACACCAAAACTATGATTATCTCTCATTGATGAAATTTAAATTTTTAATTTTTTCTTCAAAATTTTCTAAATTACTTTCATATTTAACAAGATATTTAAAATTAATACCTAATTATATAATCTTTATTTATGCACTCCTGTAAGCCAGCCTAAATTTTTATATCATACTTTCTCCTATGCTTAAAAAATTATACATAATTAAAATTAAATGTAATTTTAAAACATGAAATAAATTGTCCTTAAAACTATCAAAGGATCTCTGATGGTAGTAATTGAAATAACTATTTTTATATTGATTTGAAGATATATAGATAGAAAGATAAGAGACAGAGAGCTATGGATGTATATAAAACCAAGACAGAAATTCAGTTTATAATAATGTTAACAGTTGTTAATTTTGGGCAAAGCCATATTGGATATGTTCTGATTTTTTCCTAGCTATGCTTTCCAATTTTTCTATAATGAACATGCTACACTTTTAACAAAAAGTTATAATAATTTAATGGAGGTTATATATATTACTTAGCTGAGAAGTGTCTTCTAAACCTTCAAAATAACTCACCAATTCTCAATTTCATGTAATATTGAAAGCCATATATCCAAAATCAAATAACTAAATTTATTTTGCAGAACTTGGCACGTAAACACTTTCTTTTCAGAGTCAACAATCAAGAAAAATTCAATAAAAGCTTTATAATATAAAAATATAACAGAAGATTTCAAAGTGTGGCTTGAGAAGACCAAGTATTATAACGTAATGTGCAAAGATCTAAGAGTCAGAAAACCAAAACGGAAGAACACACTCAGCATTTCTCAAGCTGAAAAAGCTGAAGGAAAAAATTCAAGCCTCAAGTTTCTACGGGCAAAATATTGAACGACGCAGGAAGCATCAAAAGAAGATGGAAGGAATACAGAGTCATTGTACCAAAAAGAATGGGTCAATGTTCAAACATTTCAGAAGGTAGTATATGATCAAGAACTGATGGTATTGAAGGAAGTCCAAGCTACACTGAAGGCACTGAGGGAATACCAACTGAGATGTTTCAACAAACATGCAGCACTGGAAGTACACACTCATCTATACTAAGAAATATGGAAGACAGCTACCTGGTCAACCAACTGGAAGAGTTCCATGTTTGTGCCTATTCCAAAGAAAGGTGATCCAACAGAATGTGAAATTATGGAACAATACCATTAATATCACATGCAAGTAAAATTTTGCTGAAGATAATTCAAAAACGGTTACAGCAGTACATACACAGGGAACTGACAGAAAGTCAAGCCAGATTCAGAAGAGGACGTGGAACAAGGGTTATCACTACAGACTTCAGATGGATCTTGGCTGGAAGCAGAGAATATCAGAAGGATGTTTACCTGTGTTTTATTGACTATGCAAAGGCATTTGACTGTGTGGATCATAACAAATTGTGTATAACATTGCAAAGAAAGGGATTTCCAGAACACTTAATTGTACTCATGAGGAAACTGTACACACACCAAGAGGCAGTCATTTGAACAGAACAAGGGGATACTGCGAGGTTTAAAGTGAGGAAGGGTGCGCATCAGGGTTGTATCCTTTCACTATACTTAATCTATATGCCAAGCAAATAATCTGAGAAGCTGGACTGTATGAAGAAGAATGGGGCATCAGGACTGGAGGAAGACTCATTAACAACCTGCTTTATGCATGTGACACAACTTGCTTGCTGAAAGTGAAGAGGACTTGAGGAATTACTGATAAAGATCAAAGACTACAGCCTAAAGTATGGATTACACTTCAGTAAAAACAAACAATTCTCACAACTGGACCAATAAGCAACATCATGATAAATGGAGAAAAGACTGAAGTTGTCAAGGATTTCATTTTACTTGGATCCACAGTCAACACTCACGGAAGCAGCAGTCAAGAAATCAAACGATGTAGTGTATTGGGCAAATCGGCTGCAAAAGACCTCTTTAAAATGTTGAGAAGCAAACATGTTAGTTTGAGGACTAAGGTGCACCTGACCCAAACCATGGTATCTTCAATCACCTCATATGCATGGGGAAGTATATGAGTGAATAAGGACAGTGAATAAGGAAGACCAAAGTAGAACTGAAGAATTGATGCCTTTGAATTATGGTGTTGGCAAAGAATACTGAATATACCATGGGCTGCCAGAAGAACAAACAAACAAGTCTGTCCTGGAAGAAGTACAGCCAGAGCGCTCCTTAGAAGCAAGGTTGGTGAGAATTTGTCTCACATAATTTGGACATATTATCAGGAGGGACCAGTCCCTGGAGAAGGGCATCATGTTTGGTAAAGTAGAGGGTCAGGGAAAAAGAGGAAGACTCTTGACAAGATGGATTGACACAGTGGTTGCAACAGTGGGCTCAAACATAACAACAGTTGTGAGGATGGCACAGGACTGGGCAGTGTTTCATTCTGTTGTACATAGGGTTGCTGTCAGTCAGAACTGAATTGAGGGCACCTAACAACCACAACAATATAAAAATAATTCATCTTAAACACGGTGAATATTGTTCCAGTGCCAATATGAAATAGCTATGTAAAATTACACTTTTCTTTTTAATGGACCGAGTCTGAGAAACACAGACTTGCATTACATCAAGAAGGAAACTCTCTTTTCAATGGAGAGTCTTTAAAGTACAAGATTAATTAGAAAGCAAATTTTTTTCCACATAGTAATTCCTCAGAAAAGAAGTAGACACCTTAGATGCAAGTTCTTAGTAAGTCTCTCATTTCACAAATAGATCTATAAATTCATTGAAATTTGAATCATAATGCCAATTTACATGGAATTGTGCAAAGGGTCAAAAAAGCCTAGATAAGGCAGAAGGGCTTTCTATATGAATTTTCAAGACCTACTGTAAAGTTACAGTAATTAAGACAGTGTGGTATTAGTGCAGGGCTAGACACAAGAGAATAAAGGGACCAGAAATATATCCATGCTTATTGGTATACTTAATATACAAAGGTATTTTTAATAAATAATGCTAGGGAAATGAGATATCTAAATGGGAAAAAATGAGATTTCACATCATACCATACACAAAAATCAATGAGTATTACCGATTTGGTACAGAACTGTTAGAAGGATGGATGTTAGAAGGGCTGGATTCCCAGCGTCTGGTAGGGAGCAAAAGTTCTCACACTTTTCCTTGTGTTGCCCATGTTCTATGAGGTCTCAAACAAGGGTAAAAGTGGCATCTAAACCCTGGGCCATCCAATGCTGTCCTCAGACCAAAGTGTTATACAGCGTCTAAACCTATCGTAGAACAACAAGGAAATTTTTTTTTTTTTTTTTAATTTTTGGCCCTGAAAAGAAGTTGACTATTAAAATTACAAACTATACAAGGCTGCATTTCCAAGAAAGCCATCAGTCCATGAAATTAAAGTATGCATTTAGAAGGTGCTCTGTTTAACACTGACAGATATTAATTGAAGAAATAATTGTCTCGATTTTTTAAGACTCTTTTTATCTCCTTTGTTCAACAGGCCATCTCAAACCTCCTAAACTGGCTCTGCTATGAGCAAAAATATCATTTTCTCCCTCAAATGAAGACTAGCATATGAACAACTGGAACCATGTCCATTTCAATTAAATTTGGAATTCAGTAAATGTTCAATTATACATTTCAGTAAGATGCTCTTCAATTAGGAAACTGTCATGTAGAAATTAAATTAGCTGTGTTTCTCAAATTATGATTTGCATTCCCCAGAGAAGCATGGTGATATATCAAAGGGTAGTATAATTATGGACTATCTTCTTGAAGCATTAATTACGTTCAGAAGTTTGGTGGACATGAGTGGGGGATAGACAGCAATGGGAAATAATTCATCTAGCTAATAATGTAAAGCATTTTTATGTAAAAACACATTTCTATTTCTGAATAGAAAAGTGTGGATGAAAATATTTATACATAGTATAATCTTTATATGTAGTAAATATTTAAATAATAGGATATGGTATGGTGAAATGTAAATATCCTTCCCACCCCCTAAATCCTTGTTTTCTAGTCCTTCTCCAAGTGCAATGTTACCAAAATTAAAAAATTTTCTTGGACTCCAGTTCTTTTTCGAGATTTTTTATATAGTCTTCTGTACAGACACTTTTGGTTTCAAACACACATGAACATAGGCTCAACAGTACAATGAATCTCCATGTACCCATTACCTAGTTTCACAACCATCAACTTTCTGTTCTTGTTTCATCTATTCCTCCCCACAATTTTTATGCTCAAATATTTTAAAGTAAGATTCCAGATAGCAAAACGTTTTTCTTTTCTTTTTTTCTAGTAGTACACGTTGTTTTATGACATTGGTTAACAATCCCACAACATATTAACACTCTAAATTCTCAACCTTTTTTTTCTTTTTTTTTGGTGAAAATACACATAGCCAAAGATACACCGTTTCAAAAATTTCTACATACACAGTTCACTGACATTGACTATGCTCTCCCAATTGTGCTACTATTCTCACTTAAGATGAAGGCTTACAGAACAAAACAGTTTCTCAATTTAAAAGTTACTACAAATGTTGCCCTATGACAATGGTTAACAATCTCACAACACATCAACAATATCCTTACTCAAC
>NW_004444308.1:173848-195175 GCF_000243295.1 Trichechus manatus latirostris
GATCTTTGCTGTGGAGGGATGGCGTGGTGCTTCTGCCTAGAGCGCCATTTTGCCGAACCCCAGCAAAACGTTTTTCCCCAACACAAAGACTGTTTATCATACCCAACAAAATTAATAATAATTCCTTAATATCATCTAATATGGCAGACTGAGTTCAAGTTTCCAGACTGTGTTTAAAATGTCTTTTTATGGTTTATTTGTTTGGATCGTGGTCTGTTGTAAATGATACAATTGCCCTCAACTATCCAATCTCCCTTTGTGATAGAGTTACACAGTCTTGCTATTTACTCTGGGGTTTGAAATGCCTCCCTGAGTCTCCCTACTTTCAGGCTTATCCATATGACTTGCTTTGGCCAATAGAATATGGGCAGACAGGATATAAACTGAATCCAAGCAGAAGCCAAGGTTCAGTTGAGTCTTGCATTTCTGCCCTTCTGCCATGAGATCAGAATGTGTCACATAGGGGCTGCTTCTTCAGTCTGGGTCCCTCCATGAGAAGACACTTGGAGCAGAGCCATATTTACTTTGAATTTTGAAATAATTTTCTTTTTTCCCTCTTTCTCTCTCCTTTCCCCTCAACCCCCTTTGTGAAAACTGAAAGGCTGTTTCTTGTGAGAAATCAAATCTGAGGATGAAAGCATTTATGACTCAAACTGACTCTTCAAGCAGACTTAGCACCTCTTCCTAGAGATACTTTTAAATAAGAAATGTAAAATTAATTCCAAGTTTAAATGGTTTCATGTGTGTATATAACTTCTCTTCCCAGCTTTCTCAGTTTTTTAATAGTAGAGCCAATATTTTTTACTCCTTTGATTCCCTCTGTTGTTCCTCACCCATGTAGATAGGTAGAGGTTGTAATAATTAGTAGATGGTTTGTTGATTGCGTAAATTGCTTTTTCAGCAGATACATGTGTTAGAGGTTCTCAGCCAGGTTTAAAAGTCCTCCTACTCACTCCTACCTGAGAGTTTTCTGTAAGCCCCAGTGAAGGACTGTCTGGTAAAGCCAGATGGGAGAAAGAGGTATTACTCAGATATAAGAGAATTATTTGTTTTGTATATTTCTTTTGAACTAAGTATTTAATGAAATAGTCCCTTTAATTCTCTTAGGGAGGGTTCTTGAATTTTTTAGATAATCATATCAACTGTAAGTAAATATTATCTCAGTTTCCCTAAAATTATATCTATTTCTTTTCCTACTTTCTTGTTTCGGCTAGAATTATCCGAACTATATATACATATATATATAATTTTTTTTTGTTATTTATTGTACTTTAGATGAAGTTTTATAGACCTAGCTTCTCATTAAACAGTTAGTACATACACTGTTTTATTACATTGGTTAACAAGCCCACAACATGTCAACACTCTCCCTTCTCGACCTTGGGTTCCCTATTACCAGCTTTCCTGTGTCCCTTCCTACCTTCTAGTCCTTGCCCTTGGGCTGGTGTGCCCATTTAGTCTTGTTTTGTCCTAAGGGTCTGTCTAATCTTTGGCTAAGAGGTGAACCTCCAAAATGACTACATTACTGGGCTAAAAGGTGTCCGGGGGCCATACTCTCAGGTTTCTCCAGTCTCTGTCAGCCCAGTAAGTCTGGTCTTTCTTTTGAGTTAGAATTTTGTTCTACGTTTTTCTCCAGCTCTGTCCAGGACCCTCTGTTGTGATCATGGTCAGAGCAGTCAGTGATGGTAGCCAGGCACCATCTAGTTGTACTGGACTCAGTCTGGTACAGGCTGTGGTAGTTGTGGTCCATTAGTCCTTTGGACTAATCTTTCCCTTGTGTCTTTAATTTTCTTCATTTTCCCATGCTCCTGAAGGGGTGAGACCAGTGGAATATCTTAGATGGTCGCTCACAGACTTTTAAGACCTCAGGCACTACTCACCAAAGTAGAATGTAGAGCATTTTCTTTATAAAACTATGTTATGCCAATTGAACTAGATGCTTCCTGAGACCATGGTCTCCACAGCCCTCAGTCCATTAATTCGGTCCCTAAGGGAGTTTGGATTTGTCCGTGGAGCTTCCATGACCTTACCCTGAACAAGTTGTGCTGGCTTCCCCAGAATTGTGTACTGTCTTACCCTTCACCAAAGTTAACACTTTAGTGTCTATTTAGTGTTTTTCCACCATCCTTCCCCTCCCTCGTAACAATCAAAGATTGTTTCTTTTTGTGTATAAACTTTTTCATAAGTTTTTATAGTAGTGGTCTCATACAATATTTGTCCTTTTGTGATTGACTTAGTTCACTCAGCTTTATGCCCTCCAAATTCACCCATGTTGTGAGATGCTTCGCAAATTCATCATTGTTCTTTATCGATGCACAGTATTCCGTAGTGTGTATATACTGTAGTTTCTTTGTCCATGCATCTGTTGATGGGCATCTAGGTTGTTTCCATCTTTTTGCTACTGTGAGCAATGCTGCAATGAACATGGGTGTGCATATGTCTATTCCTGTGATCGCTCTTATTTCTCTAGGATATATTCCTAGGAGTGGGATTGCTGGATCATATGGTATTTCTATTTCTAGCTTTATCAGAACAATATTTACTAATGATTTTGGCTGTATATTTTAATTTTTTGTTTTTCCAAACTAAGTGGAAATGCTTCAAGAATGTAAGTGTGATGTTGTCTCCAGTTTAAGGTAGATAGATTTTATCATATTAAGTAAATATTCTTCCTTTCTATTCTATATAGAAATAGAAATTAAATTTTATAAAATTATTTTGGCATTAACTTAGATAACATGTTTTTCTTTATTTTTTTGACCTATTGTTAAACTAAGTAGGTTACTTTATGTTATGGTGTATGTTTTATTATATATATTTGCTTTATTTTGGGGGGTTATTTTGAGGGATGAAATGATTCCATATTTTTTTCCTTATTGTATATTCTTTGTAGGTTTCAATATGCATTTTAGGAAACACATAGGTGTAATAGACATAGGGAGATAAATAAGCAGCAGGAAAATATTTCTTTCAGTCTCACATATGAAGAACAACTTGGTTGAACAACTATTTCCTGTCAAAACTCTTTAGAAGCTGCTCCACTGCCTTCTGGTATTTAATTTTATTTGAGCATAGAGAGGGAGATTTCTTTTGTAGGTTATCCAACTGTTTTTCTTCATGGAACATTTGTAGGATTTTTCTTAATTCTTATGATTAAATAATTTTTCAAAAATATATCTAATTATTCTTTTTAGGTATTTCTCCAAATGTTCATTTTGTGTGTGTGTGTTACCTACTTAGGAAAATCTGCTGTTTTCTTGGAATATTTTTTCAATTATTTTGACCTCATGCTTAGGAAAATAAAGCATTCATGACTAGAGTTTCAATTTCTGGACTTCAAGTCTAATGTGTTAATTTTGATTATTATTGCATCTTTGTTCTTCCCCTGCATTCTAAGGAAGCATCTTACATTGCTGATTTAATTTTCTAAACTTTCATTCTGTAGTGAGATTGTCTAGTCTCAATGGTGAAAATCTTGCTGAGTTGGGGAAGAGTGCTTTCATACTAGTTAAATACTTTCTTGCAAAGAGAATTAACACAAAGCTTTCTATTTCTTGTGGCAGCATTTACTCCTCAACCTCTTGCTATAAGTTCAAGAATATGCTCGTCATTGTGAATGAGTAGATAATTTTCCTCATTTTATATCCCTTTGTTCACTTCAGTCATTTGTAGGGGAGGGATTGAGAGTTACAGTCTTGTTCTCAGAACGTCATCTTTTTCATACATTAACATATAGCATTTTAGTAATAAAAGAAAAACTAAATGAACAATATATTTTCCAATGATATTTATAATAAGAATATTAGTGCAGAGAGTCTTTTTCTCATAAATTCTTTTAGGATCTCACAAAGTTTTCTACAAATGCATGCCTTTTTGGTGAAACATTCACGCATAAATGTTAAATATTTATGTAAATGAACTCATAGGACAAACAACTATTTCCATACTTAGAGAAAAAGACTATCTTCTAAGACTGCAATGCAAATTTCCCCCCAATTTTATATTACATTTATAAAAGGGTGGATATTAGTGAAGCAATAAAAAGCTACTTTAATTTCTTATGTATGTTTAAAGAACAAATTGTCAACTTTAAGTACATTTTATAATTCCGTCTTTGAACATTCACTGCAACATCAATAATGCTATAATCTGTCAATGGACTTTATTTAACTGTATGTAAAGAAACAGAACGCCATTAAGTGAGTTCTATTTTCTTTTAGAATAAAAGAAACTAGTTTACAAACTATTTTTCTTTTTCCTACTCTGTATCTGTTTATTATTCTTATTTCTGTTTATAATTCTTCCAAAGAAATTCTTACCTCTTTTCAAAATCAAGTTTTTTTTTTTTGGTTTGGAGTGGTTCTATTTGGCATCCAATTGTTTGCTTTTTTATTTGCTTTTTAAATATTAATGTGCAAAAGGGCTTAGGTTTTACAGGCCTTAAATCTCATAGTAATGTTTTAAACTGGAATAACCTCATGTACAGGCTGTTTAGGGTCCACAAAAAAAGTTTTGAGTATGCTACAATAAACTGTTTATTGTGTGTCCTCTGGTCTCAGCACCCTCCTAGCTGAAGATCTGCCATCTGTGGCTGAACCTAAAATGTAAGCGAGCGACAGCAGCAGCTAACTTGACAGGAATCTGTAAAACATGTATTCTGGCCCCTTTCCGTTGCTAAGTGATAGAACTGAAGCTGAGTAAGAAGCCTGAGGTTTTCCAGACTCAACTGAAAGAGGTAATTCACTCCTGTGGTAAAAATCAAGGAGCACATTATCTGAGTGGATTTTCATGAAAACCAATGCACTCTAAAGCAAAACTAAGGAGGAAAAAAAGAAAACCTTGGCTACGGTAAGTATTCATTATGTGGAAAAGAACTATCAAGGAACTAAATAGAGACTAAATAATCAAATTTCTGAAATAGAGAGTTGACCCTTTACAAAAGAAGCTGGGCAGTTCTGTGGAACCATATAATTAACACACAACATTCACCTCACATAATGCATTCTGCTACTTACCATTTACTCAGAGGGTCACATGGAGTTCCTCTGCAATGAACACTCAGTGATTATTATCACATACAAGGATTTTCTGACTTGATATTTTCAAGAATTAATTCTATGCACATTGAAAAAGAAACCATTACTCTGGACAAGGTATAATGACTCCAAACGGATAAACTCCAGAGTGTGATATGGTGATTTTAATTTTTGGAATGTACACAGCTTGGTGAAATGGAAAGACAGTTTGTTCATCCAACAGATATTCATGAGTGTCACCTCACACGCTCAGCATGAGCGATTTGTTGGACTACTCATAAGAACACCTGGTTGCAAGTCAGAGTTGTGCTTTGTCTTGGATGTGTGACTTTTACTAGATTACTTCTCTCCTCCTGTCCCAGTTTACTTGCATCTAAAAGAAAGGCATTCCAAATGAGCAGAAATATAACAGAAATAACAACAACAACAACAACAAAAAAAAAAGTGCCTGACAGAAATGGTTCCACTCCCTCTTTCCATGCTTATGGCAGAAAATACTCTTTAAACATAACACCTTGTACTGAGCCCAAATGAGGTTTCTCAGAATCCTTCATGCTCCAAGAGCCTCTATCCATAGAATTGACCCTTTGGCTTGTTTCCATTGTGGGTAAAAGTTTATGGCACATCTCACAATCGGGAAAAGAGAAAAAACAAAACAACAACAAAACTTTGCACCTTGAGACAAACCAAAAGTACAGAGCCACTATGTTTAGTTCTAGTCTCAAAATAAAATGAGATCTTACATGTTTCCCTCAAGTTACTGATTTCCTAACATCTTTATTCCTGACTTTTATAATGCTGATACTGAAACTTTGTCAAGATCTTCATGACTATGATAATCATGTGAGAACGTTGCTCTTTTTCTACCAGGAAGCGACTAAGTGTAAATTTGATAACCTGGTAATTTTCAGTTTTCCTTAAATATGTGTTGTGCTTTTATTTGCTGAGCCAATTCTTCTTCTCTGAAATCTTGCTCCCTTATAAACTATATGACAACTTTTCTACTGTTTTTGCCTCCGCATCTGCCTTCCAAAGGAGTTAAAACATGAACTGAAATCTAGCTGTTACCTTTGGACTAGAAAAATCTAGAATATTATTTTCTGTTCTAAAATCCAGGATCCATGTTCCTTATGTAGTAGAAAACCTGGATGACCCAGGTTTCCCTCCCTTGGTTTTTAATTCATCTATCTCATTGTTACTGGAAACAGGGTCAAGGTTTGACAACGTTTTATTTTTTTTTATTTGTATTATTGTGGATTTCATCAAATGTCTAGTTTCATATAATTAGTACTTATTAACAGCAACCTGTTTTTCAAAGTCTGAATATTAGCAGGACAATCACAGCGGTAGCTAATGGCTAAAACACTGTAGAACCAATACACTCTATATTCAGAAGCAATATACTCTAATATACTCATAAAACCTAAAGGAAATTGCACACTACTTGTTTCCTTTATTTGAAAAAAAAAGCCAGGCAAAATTATTCCTTGCAATAGAATGGAACATGGCCTCTTCCTTAAAGCTCAAGCTCAGATTAAATATCATGTTCATGAAAGCTTACTTTAATCCTTTATTGCATGCCTATATGAGAAATACTTTATGATGCAAAACTCTTTCCTTTTTGGACATGGCAGTAAAATATTTTCACTTTTCTTTGAACACTTAATAACAATGGTGGTCTCTGGCAGAGGAGGGAAAAGAGATGAGGAGCCTCATAACCTGAGTCCTGTTAGGAGGTGAGGTATAGGTTTGTCTTCTGGTTGTTGGCCTATTAAAGGAAGAGCTGGGAGGAAAGGAAGGTGAGGGGGTGGGTGAAGGGGTCAAATCAGGTTGATATTGTTCAGGAGTAAGTAAAATAAGTTGTAGCCTGAGAATGTGCTGGAACACAACTGTTGTTGTTGTATGCCATTGAGTTAATTCCAACTCATAGTGACCCCATGTGACGGAGTAGAACTTTCCCATGAATTTTCTAGGCTATAATCTTTACAGGAGCAGATCGCCAGTGCTGTGGAGCCACTGTGTGGGTTCGAACTGCCAACCTTTCAGTTAGCAGCCAGGCGTTTAACCACTGCGCCACCAGGTCTCCTTGGAACACAATTAGCTTAATCAGATTTTTGAAGTGGGCAATTCTTAGATTTGGCCTCTTCCACCTTCTGCTAATAATAACGCCTTTCTTAAACTGGTCAGTCCTTTATCATCCTCTGCCTCGTAACTAAACCATTGCCTTTGAGGTGATTCCGATTCATAGTGATGCCATAGACAGAGCAGAATTGCCCCATAGCTTTTCCAAGGCTGTAATCTTTACGGGAGCAGACTGCCACATCTTTCTCCTGTGAAGTGGCTGGTGGGTTCGAACCACCAACTGCTAATCCAGTGTATTATTCTGTCACTAACCTAACTAAAAATTGACAAGGTATTAGATAATGGTTTAGGCTGCAAATCATTCAGAGATGTCAGTAAGGCCTACTTGGGGATGTTCGTTAAGCTATTTCCAGCCTCAAAGAAGTGAGTGTTTAAAGTGAAGTAGCTGCCCAAGAACAATGGCTGCATTTGGCCAATGGTCTGTACTGGTTCCCCTTGCCCATCTACCTCCTCTTCTGGCTGTAAGAACTTGTGACTAATGAGCTGGAATCATGGTCCAGGTGTTATTTATCCCTGTGAATCAAACCTTTCCTTAATTTGTTCAGGTAACTTACTTTTAATGTGAATACATAGTCTGGCTATGAGCTTTTCCTGTTATTCTAACAAAGAATTCTTAGAGCAGAAAGGAAGCGACAGTAATGTGCTGGTTTTGAAAATAATAACTTTGGAAGCAAGTTTTGATAATAATAGATTTGCAGATGTGATGGGGGAAAATATACAGATACACACACACACACACACACACACACATATATATATGAAATTTTTCTTAAAGGTTTAAGCTTAGCTTGAAACTCCCTGGAAGAAATTTCAGAGGGAAAATGGTTACATCATCTCAGATGTCCTTGAGGTTTTCAGGCTTTCTGCTTAGCTGTAAATATTAGATGTGAATATCCACAGGACTGTTGAGTCCCTAATTTCTAGAGGATGCAGCCAGCATCACATTCCTGGGCTGCTGGCTGGGCACATGAGGAGGTGGGTGACACCCAGGATGACTATATAAATTATCCACCGTCCACACTGAAAGACTTTTCGAAGTGAAAGTGAGTGCGATCCATAATGGCACTGGGACAATAATAGGAATAAAACCAAGAATGTCCCAGGCAAATCAAGACATATGGTCTCCCTAGCACTGCTTCCTATTTAGCTGGGTTGCTTGATTTTTTGAGTACTTCCTGGGCCTCATAAGGAGTTCTGGTGGCAGTGTTTAAAGCAGCTTGGCTGCTAACTGAAAGGTCAGCAGTTTGAACCCACCAGTTGCTCTGCAGGAGGAAGATGTGGAAGTCTGCTTCCGTAAAGATTTACAGCCTTGGAAACCCTACAGGGCAGTTCTATTCTGTCCTGTAGGGTTGCTATGAGTCTGAATTGACTTGATGGCAGTGGGTTTGGTTTTTGGTTTTCCTGAACCTTCTGTCTTCAGCTAAGGACAGGATACCAAATAAACCAAAACAAACCCGTTGCCGTGGAGTCGATTTCGACTCACAGTGACTATATGGCAGAGTAGAACTGCCCCAGAGGGTTTCCAAGGAGAGGCTGGTGGATTCGAACTGTGGACCTTTCGGTTAGCAGCCAATCTCTTAACCACTGTGCCACCAGGGCTAGATTGCCCCAAAGAGCACTTAATAGGAAATGATATATGTCACTATATACAGGGTCTGGCAGAATCACTGGCCCCTCCGCGACAGTATGTACCAATCCTCCACATCTTTCTCCTGCAGAGTGGATGGTGGGTTTGAACCTCTTTTGGTCAGCAGTTGAGCGCTTTAACCACTGCATTACCAGGCCTCTTATGTAATGAAATAGGCCAGAATAATTCAAAAGAGAGTAGTCTGGGTAATGAACAGATGTGGTTCCATGCCTCTAGTCTTTCTGAATTGATGGATTTTACCTAAGTCTTCTGAAGCTCATCTGGAGAGACAACTCATCTTCTCATAGCCTCCCTCCAGGTCCTACCAAGTATGTAGGAAGGGAGTTGGGAAATTTGCTATTGGCATATGATTTACAGCATCTGATGCTAGCTTGTGTGTGGGCATATGCCACCTTAAGCTTAGGGCAAGTACCTCAAGGCAGTAGAGCACAGGGGATTCACATAACCTGAGTGCTAATCCCAACTTGACTACTTTGGACCTCTGTGGGCAAGACACTTAGTTGCCCTGAGCTTCAGTGTTCTCAACTCTAAAATGACAGTAATAATCATAATCATAGCATAGATTTGTTTCAAGGATTAGGGATTTTATGGCAGTGCCTGGCAATAAATGTGCCTATCTATATCCTCAGATCATTACAACTAGAGCAAGCTAGCACAGCTGAAGCCTGGCCAGACAACCTCATAAGCACCTGCATTTTACTATCTCCTTGTACAATATTTCTTAATCATTTTTATGCCACATTAAAGGGGTGCTTGGCACAAAGGCACCCATTCCAAGGTAACACATTCCACATTGGCTACAATAAGAGTTTGCCAAAGTCAAGGGTAAGTCCATTGTCTTGACTAGGTCTAATTCTGCTTCTTTTGAGATAAGCAATGGGATAGAAATTTTAGGACAACAAGAGGTCAAGAAACCATTCAAAGAATTATTCTGCTGACTTTAAATCTCTAGTCAAAAGATAATCACACAACCTGTAGATATTACATTGGTTTTAGCTCACTGCATGTGAGATGAATTCTCCTAAAAGTGTTAGCAGGTTTTCCTACCCACATTTGTGGGAAAGCCCCCACAGATGAACTTGTCTACCATAAAGATAATTCTAAGTAAACTGTTTTCTGACTCCTTTTATTATTCCTGAGAACATAAATAGGTTGAGCTCAATAAGCACATCCCCCCTTTTTTTGACTAATGTTAAAAAATAAGCTGACAGGATTTTTGATGTAAAATTCTCACAGGAACTTTGCAAACATTATATATGCCATTTTCTACAACAATGGAAAATTTATCTTTCTGAGAACTGAAAAACTAAAAACCAACCCCACTGCCACTGAGTCTCTTTCGACTCACAGTAATCTTACAGGAGAGAGTAGAACTGCCCCACAGGGTTTCCAAGGCTGTAAATCTTTACAGAAGCAGACTGCCACATATTTCTTCTCCCACAGAATAGCTGGTGGGTTTGAACTGCCGACCTTTTTGGTTAGCAACTGAACACTTTAACCACTGCACCTCCAAGGCTCCTTTTCTAAGAATAGGTATATACAAGTATTCTTGTGCTTTTCTTGAGAACAAAAGCTGTCATAATTTATTCTTTGAAAAAAGGAGAAGAATGAAATATACGGTGGGACATAAAGTGTGTTTCAAGCTTATAAAATTGAATTTAAGCAAGATTTTAGTGAAACTTTGCCATATCCATGGGTATGCATAAGATGGGGGTAATTTAAAGTTTTTCCTTCTTGTTTCATATAATACAGATACACAACAGGGATCAGCAGAAGTGGCACCATCTGATAAATCCTCAAAGTGTAACACATTTAAGCTCCACACTTTGCTACCTCTGACCAGGGTGCTATGAACTCAGAAATAGGATCTGAGATCGATATTAAGCCAGGAGCTGCCTTGGAGGTGTTGAATTGTAGGAAGGCTGACCATGGAAGACGACTGTATGTATCGCCTGGAGAGTCCATCACCCACCTCACTGTGTACCATGACATCTCTCTGGCTAGGTCTCAGAGTTGGAGGGGATTCAGTTTAAGGAAGGAATGCTACTGCTAAATCTACCTTTTAGAAAGCACACGCTGGCTGCAGTGTGGGGGATGGATTGGGTGTGGGGATGAATTAGAAATGACGAGTTTAGTGAAATGGCCAACCTGAGGGCTCTTCTAGCACTAGCTGGTGAGCTACCTCCCATGCTTCCCACCCCCACCCCCACTGAAGCGGCTCAGTAGAGACACCACACGTCACTGGAGTTGGACAAAGGCCCCAAGTTCATGTGTGTGGCCCAGGTTCAGATGTTCTCAGATTCCTTCTCTGAAAATTTACAATCTGTGTATTTATATGAAGAACTTGCATTGTATCTGGCATTTTTCTAAAGGGTGAAAAATCACCTGTGTTCATCTAAGCTTATCATTTATTGTCTTGCTGGTCAAATATTTCTGTGTTAGGGTCTGTTGTAAGTTTTCTGATATAATTCTCACAGATGTTCCTCAGGGTCTATGAACCAATGAAATTTTTGTTATAAGAAATGTCCTGACAGATAAATTAAGCTAATATATATCTGGTTTTGTGGTCATCGCTGTTGTTTTCTCAACTGTTGTTAGTGGTATTCTTCCCTAACTCCTGAATCCTCTCTTGGTCTCAAAGCACTTTAACAAACTCATGAGATGGCAAGAGGTAGAGGCTTTCTTTTTAAAGGGAGAAATGGAGGCACCATGAGACTTAATAAAGTAATTATGGGAATAGCTACAGCCCTAACTCAAATCACATATAAATATTGTATATTTATCCTTCAGGCCTCAGTTTAAATGCCATTTTTTTAAAAAATGAGGCCTTCCATTTATCTACAGGCAACCTCTATTCCACACTCCCATATTACTTACGTCTTTGAAACACTCAACTTTGAACAGTTGCAATGACTTCTTTCTCAGCAGACACCAAGCCCTCTGAAGCGAAGGACTGAAGCTTTCTTGTGGTATACCCGTGTGTGCAGCATTTAGCACACTGCCTGGTGCCCAATAAACCTTTGTAGAAGGAAGGGAAGGAGAGGGAGGTGGAAGAAAGAAAGAGGAAGGATGGGTCCAAAAGTTCTTCAGTGAATCCTGTGATAATTGCAGTTATTAAAGGCTCAGGATCCTGCCTCAATTAAAGTATTACTTCTCAAATGACGATAGCAATAGACCTTGAATGCAAAGGAATAATTCTGGTGGTGGAATCTGCAAGTTTTGTGGGTGAAAAATAAGAACAGCATAATCAGCAATTAAGTAAGCCTGTCAGTGTTTATATAAAAGCTATTACTGTTCTCTCACAATTAAAAAGTATAGACAGAAGAGTATGAGCCCAAGGGCTGGTCTCAAAGAAACAGCAGACAGAACAGCTCTAAGAAACATGGACGGAACTCCCAGTAGTGCTGACAAGAAAGAGTGAAGTACAACTAACATGGTTCAAAGACTGACGTATAACTTGAATTGTATTATTTATTCCCACAATCTCTGTCAGCGGATCAAACTTAGTCTCCCTGGCTTTTTCTTGTTAGAATGTAAGCTCTGGAAACCAGGAGCTTGTTTTTAACATTGGATGGATTTCTGCCCCCTCCCATGAACATCTTGCACAGTTCCTTTCATCAGAGGCTACTTCAATCAGATAAGCTACTATGTCCACTCCCATTCCTCTTAGGTGTGAGATGAAACAGTGCTTTGGTTTTAAAACTTCAACATTTACCATCCACAGGGTCTCCTGAATGAATTAATCTTTACCTGAGTGTGTATGTCCAATAGGTCAGTGACATCCCTTTAATTTATTGGCCCAGGTCTGTAGCTATCATCCCATCATCTCTTAAAAGCAAACCATTGATCAGAGGAGTCCTGGGGAGAAAGTGTGACTGGCTTCCTGTGAAATCATTGCTGCCTCTGGAAAAGCAAACAAGCCTCATGCCAGACTGTCCTGTCACCTCATACGAATCACCAGAGTTATTTAATTCACTTTTCACCACAGTATAAATAATTCAGATCAGAGAGATTAATTGGTTGATTTTTAAAGAAAGAAAAACATAGATTTATAGTCTTTGCTTGTTAAGTCAAGGTGTCATAGCAACCCAGGATGTCCAGAAAACTGGATTTTTCCCTTTGATTTGACTAAACAATAGCAATTATAAAAAAGCCTGTATGTTAATTCTGAAAGTGCAAACAGCGATGTGTCAGAAGATCATTAGCGAGTATCTTGAAAAGAGATTCATAAAAAATTTCTATCTTGGGAGGAAAATGGAGAGCCTTAAACATGATACAAAGGAGTCACTAAGTAACGTACAGCTTCCACTGAAGTCAGTCTTCACGAGGTTTAGCTGACTATAATCGAAAGGTTGGAGGTTCAAGTTCACCCAGAGATGCCTCTGAAGAAAGGTCTAGAGATTCACTTCCAAAAAATCAGTCACTGAAAACCCCATAGATCACTGACACCCATGGGGTCACCATGAGTCTGACTTGACTGGTTTTATACTTCTTGAGGACAAGAAGTGGATTTCATTCATCTTTGATCCCTGCTGTCCTTCTCTCCAACACACATAATAGGTTGTGCATAAATATTTGTTGGCTGAATTTTTCACTGTCGACTACTTGGTACTGCAGTTTACATCTTGTTATGGACTGAACTGTGTCCCCACAAAATATGTGTTGAATTCCTGGCCCTTTTACCTGTGAATGTGACGCTGGCTGGAAGTAGGGTTTTTCTTTTGTTATGTTAATGAGACCATTACCAGCTTAGGGTGGATCTTAACCAAATCATTTCTGAGTTATAAAAAGACCAGAATAGGTACAGAGACGCAAATAGGGAAGACGGACACTAAGCAACAAAGAACACCGAGGATTGCTGGCAGACACCAGAAACTAAGAGACATGTTTACAAAAGGAAACAACATGACTGAAGCCCTTGTTTGGATCCAGAACTGAGAGAAAACAAATGTGTGTTCTTTAACACCACCCAATGGTTGTATTTCTGTCACAGCAGTACTAGGTAACTAAGACACATCTGGGACCCCTGTTTACCCCTCACTAACTTACTCCATAGCCTCTTGGTTTTGCCCTCAGTAAAAAATGGCCTCAAAACTGACTGGCAGTCTCCTTATAACTAAATTTATTATTTACCTATTTTACTTAATAAATGTAGTTTATTTAATAATTAAGTTTCATGGTCTGAATTGAGTCTTTGTCTTATTTGGTTTTGCTGTAGTATTTTACATTAGACCATGACTTGTTAAGAGTTACTCCTTCATTGACTTCTGATGCATCCCATTATCTGACGTCCTCTATCCCACCCTTTCCCTGGCTCCTCTTCTTTCTCCTGCATCCCAGAACTGCACATCCTACAAACTTTTGTCCTTTATCTTCTCCTCATACTCTTTCAGGGAGAGAGGACTTAAATCTTTATCCACGTTTGTGACTATTTCTTAGGAATGATTTACAGAAGGCAAGTTACTAGGTCAAAGATTGTCTATTTTAGTCTCTTGATTCACACTGCAAAATTGCTTTCTAGGAAGATTATACTAGTTTACTTCCCACTTGCAGTCCATTAGAATGCCCGGTTTGATGCATCTTCACAAATATTTAGTGCTTCTTTGCAAATATTTGCTAATTGGATAGGTGAAATTAATTTCACAGTGTTTTCTCTTAAGTAGTTAAGCATCTCAAAATGCTACATGCTATAACTTGCCTCTCTACTTTCCACCATTTTCATGCTGGGCATCTTTGAGTGAATATGCAGAGAAGAAGTGATGATGTCAGGGGGCCAAGAGAGGACAATTTTCAGATTTAGTTTGATTCACAAGATAGCCCTATGCTGCTTGGGACTATACTCCGTTTTTATGACCTGGTAGACCTCTGGTCCAGACAGTAGGGGTGAGTCAGTGTTTTCCCCACCATCTTTGGTGCCTTTTGACTTGGTTCTAGTTCAGAAAAAGCTCCAGGGAGTTCACAGTTTAAGAAGGTGTTACTCATCTCATTCTAATTAATAAAGCAGTAGGTAGCAATTCTGCCCATATTTTGGCAGGTCTTCCCTATATTAGATATACAGGACTACTGGCATTATTTGTGATTTTATTTATCATCATAAAAGTTAGGAGTAGGCATACTAAGCATATTCAGTCTCTGCCATACAAACCCAGAAGGAATACTAGAAGTCCTTCAGTTTACCTCAGAAATATCATTTATATAAATATTTTATTAAAGTAAAATATCTTCTTACAGTAGGATTTATGAAGATAACCCAGACCCATTCTCTGCTTTCAAGTATTCCACTTAACCAGTTGAAGAGGTAAAACAAGTATCAGAATGACTAAAGCACATGCATGACTATAAGCCAAGTGCCATGAGGCAAAGTACAAATGAAGAGTATGAATGAGAAATATAAAATCATCAGGAAAGAACAATAATAATCAGATGGAATTGGAACAAGTTTCACAAATGATAATTGCATTTGACATAAACTTAAAAAGATGTATAGGATTTTTGCAAGTAGAAATGAGGGTCTAATTTGGTATGGGGGAAGCCATTTCAAGTTGCAGAAATGGTGTACGAGCCAAGGTCATGGATATATGGAGTTGAGCAGCTGCTTTAAGATTGGTAGGTTCAAGTTCAAATTGTAGATGTTGAATGTCAAGGTGATGAAAATGTATGGCATCAGTAGCCATTAGGAACCATGAAGCGTCCCTGAATAAGGAAAAGGTTTTATATTGAGTTTTATTGTGAAATGGTATTTTGATAGCAATGTGAAGTCTAGATTAAAGAATGGGAGTATGGTGCCCAATTAGAAGACGATTCCATTAGTCCTAGAAGGAAATACAGGGGATTTGAATTAGGGAGGCCAGAGTGAGAAGAAAAATGAGGAAAGAGATACAGAAAGGTCTGGTGGAAGTAATAGCTAATGATTCAGCATCTAATCAAATTTGGGACAAGGAGGGTAGGTTTTGAGTCCGGGTGCCTGGTGACCAGTAAAATACTGTGTTACTAGAAAATGAAAGCAGAAGAAGGAAATAATGTGGGAAGAGAAATGAGTTTGCTTTTGACTATGCCGATTTTCACGTGGCAGTTTTATTCAGGTTTATTTGCAAAGTAGGCAGCTGAAAATGAAGGTTTGGGAATTAGGAGAATGTTATGGATAGAACTGTGTTCCCCAAAAAGTTATGCTGAAGTCCTAACCCCTCCATCCATGAATGTGACCCTGTTTGGAAATGAAGAGTTTTCTTTTGTTATGTTAATGAGGTCATACAGGAGTAGGGTGGGGCCTAAACCCCTTCTGAGTCATGTTTTATAAAAAGAGGAAACAGACATGAAGAGACATACATAGGGAGAAGAGACCATGTGAGGAACTGCCTACAAGCCAAGGAACTCCAAGAAATGCCTGAGGCGACCAACAAGTAGGGACCCTACCCTAGAGCTGAGGTCCTGATTTGGAAAACTATGAGACAATAAATTTATGTTCTTGAAAACCACCCAATTTATGGTATTTTTTATCGCAGGTAACTAAGAGAGAATACACAGTTAGATACACTTAGGGCCAATTAGCATAATTAACACTGGCATGAGCACATGACCTAAGATGAGTCAATCAGAATCCTCCCCAGGAAGGGGGTTGGGCAATCCTGGTTTGGTGGCACAGTGGCTGCTGATACCATGTTCCCTACAATGTGGACGAGGGTGGGGGTGGGGAGGTGGGGAAGAATGAAGCCAACACAGAAAGGGATGGAGAAGAGAGAGTATTTGGTGGCACTCTAGTCCCTAAGAAATGGCTTCAACCATTCCCATGGTTACCTGAGCCTTATAATAAATTTGTCCCTTTGCCTAAACTAGTATGAGTAAAACTACTATAATTTGTAACCAAAGAATCCAGACTGTTACACTATTAAAAAGTTAGAACTAGTCTTCAGTTATTTCATTCCAACTTTAAATGTGCTATAGGATTTATTCTCTCATTCATTCAACATTTATTAAGTGCCTGCTCTGTTCTAGGCTTTGTGATAGTCTCTGAAGATAAACTGGCTATTGAATTGGAGACAGGAAGGACTGAATGGAGCAGGAAGGTTTTGAAGCAAGTCTAGTCCAGAAGTAAAGACAAATGTCAATTTATGAATAGGCAGAATTCCAAATGCCCTTTTGCAAATTGGTTGTCTGGCTTCAGAATAGATTACTCCACAGAAACTTCATTGTGAATAGTGGTGACATATGCCCAGGATAGCTTGGAAAAGCCTGTTCCATATAAAATATAACAAGTTAGACATAAAAAAACCAGTGTCATCACATGTAATATGTTTCTGTACAAAGCTCTACTGGCCAGCATCTCAGTATGCTGTATAGATCTTACTTGGGTGGATTCCCATGGGTTGGAAGAAGTCCTTGTTCCTACCTCTTGAAAGGGCCGTAGTAACTCTAGTGCTTGGAATGGGATTTTAAAACTCCTGAGATGCAAAGAAGGACAAGGACATCCTAGTGGTGGCAGGAGTCTTCCCAGACATCCCAACTGTGATGAGAAAGGACTGTTCTCTAAGACTTTATATGCACTTGAGTTCCCAGTTATAGTTCTGTAAAAGATGTTTATAATCAGGCATTCTAGAGTGAGGAATATATATCAAATAGGAGAATTTAAATTTCTACCCTCTGTGCAGTAAGGACAAACAACATGGCAATGTAACTGCAGGGTTTTGTATTCTGAAACAAAATATAAATAAAAAAGAGATAGCTTGCATTTATTCACTGAGACATTTGTTTCATGCAGAACTTCGTGTACACATTTAATAAGTCTTTATTACCTACCTTTTGTTGTTGTTGTTGTTACTTGCTGTCCAGAAGATTCCAACTCATGGCGACCCCATGTGTTACAGAGTAGACCTGCCCCATAGGGTTTTCTTGGCTGTGATCTTTACAGAAGCAGATTGCCAGGTCTTTCTTTGGCAAAGTCCCTGGTTGGGTCTGAACTACCAAACTTTCAGTTTGCAGCCAAGCGCTTAACTGTTTTTGCCACCAGGGCTCCTTATTTATTTACCCTACCTCCTATGTATTCAGCAAAATGCCAAGCACTCAGGACACAGAAGTAAACTTGGGAACTCACAGTCTAATAGGAGAATAAAATTATCATTTTAAAAAAGAAAGTAATGAACAAAGCATTATGGGAACACAGATACCCTTAACTCATTTATGCATTCCTCCAAGAAGCCCTTAATTTTCTCCATAGCACTTACTACCCCCAGACATAAAGTGTATATTTACTTATTTTTCATTTGTTTTCCTTCACTAGCATATAACCCATGGGGCAGGGAAAAATGAACTCAAAAGCCTTCTCAGACATTTACAGGAAAAAGGATAAAGAATGAGTGCTGTTTACTAGACTGTCAAGGGGAATAGCTTAGGGAAAGGCAGGAGTGGAAAAAAAAAAAAAAAGTAAACTTGTGAACTCATAGTTTAATAGCAGAACAAAATTATCAATTTAAAAAAGAAAGTAATGAACAAAGCCTTACACCTCAAGTAGTTTATCCCACAGAGTGCTTGTGGGAGAGTAATATAATAATGATAAAGGCAAATAAATAACAGTGAGCACTGCTATAGGGCCTACTATGTGCAAGGCACTGCTATGAGCAGTACATTAATACATGCTATCTTCACAAGTCTGTGGATTGGTGCTACTGTGATTCCTGTTTTACAAGAGAAGACACAAGTACAGAGAGACATTAAGTAATTTGCCAACTGTCACACTAGTAGGGAGTGGAGAAAAATTTGAACCCAGATAATCTGGTGGGAGATGAGGTAGAAAAGATCAGAGAGGGACCAAATCAAAAGGCCTTGAATGTCATGCTAAGAATCTAGCCTTTGCCTAGAGACTATGGGCAACCACTGAAGGGGATCTCTGCAGGGGATCTACATGATGAGATTTGCAAGTAACAGTAATTACTGAAGAGTCTGAGAGCCCAGAAGAGGTTAGATGCAGAAGCCCAATATTTGTGGATAAAGGAGAATACCTAAATACTTGAGCTCTTGATGAAGAACACATACCACTGGTAGTAAGGGACTGACTTCCTTGGAAGATACTGGAAGCAGAGGAACTCCATTAGGAAGATACACAATAGGGTTAAGGACTGTATAGAATCAAAGACTGGGTAGCGTCTTAGGCAAAACCAGTAAATCATATAAACATACATACATATATATATAGAGAAAGAGACTTACATCAAGGAAATGGCTCACATGGTTGTATAGGCTGTAACGTCCCAAGTCCGTGGGTCAGGAAAGAGGCTTCTCCTAATTCATGTAGCCACAGCAGCTGGCAAACTCGAGATCAGCAGGCTGGAAAGCAGGGCTGTTGCTCATAGGCTGTGAAGACTGATGAATCCCAAGATCGGCAGGCAAGACCACAGGTAAGCTGATAGCTCAAGTCCCAAGAACCGGAGGTCAGACAAACAGGAGCCAGCTGTAGGATCCAGAACAAGCAAAAGCCCTCCAAGCCCTGCCTAAATGTCTACCCACACTAGATGCTGGCCACACGCCCAAGGAAAATCCCCTTCAACTGACTGGCTACTCACAGAAGACCCCATCATGGGGGTGTATCACGTATCAAATCTCAACAGGGAAGTGATCACAACATTATATGACTGCCAAGGCCCTGAGAATCATAGCTCAGCCAAGTTAACACACAATCTTAACCATCACAGGTAGCTAAAGTAAAGTAGAAATAAAGGCCATTGTGAGAAAAAAGTACAGGGAAAGAAACCACACTTATTGTGTCTCTGTTTTATTTGAGGCACTAGAAAGAAAGAGTTTAGGAAACTGAAAGTCAGGAACTCAGCTGGATCCTTTATTTTGATACCAAAGTCACCAAAGACAATGGTAAGGAGTTGGGAGTAGAGGAACACACATGGCTAGATGGCAAAGGAAGAGATCAAGAGAGGTGTATCAATTAGTCATTGCTCCGTAAGAAAGAACTTTAAAATCTGAGTATACAATGTTGTTGTTGGGTGCAGTCGAATTGGTTCTGACTCACAGTGACCCTAAGTACAACAGAACGAAACACTGCCCAGTTCTGCACCATCCTCAGAATCATTGTTATGCTTGAACCTATTGTTGCATCCACTGTGTCAGTCCGTCTCCTCAAAGGTCTTCCTCTTTTTCACTGACCGTCTACTTTACCAAGCATGATGTCCTTCTCCAGGGACTAGTCCCTCTGATAACATCTCCAAAGTATTTGAGATGAACTCTCCCCATCCTTGCTTCTAATGAACATTCTGGCTGTACTACTTCCAAGACAGATTTGTTTATTCTTTTAATAGTCCATGGTATAGTCAATACTCTTCTCCAACACCATAATTCAAAGGCATCAATTCTTCTTCATTGTCCAGCTTTCACATGCATATGAGGCGACTGAAAACAACATGGCTTGGGTCAGGCGCATTTTAGTCCTCAAAGTGACATCTTTGCTTTCCAACACTTTAAAGAGGTCTTTTGCAGCAGATTTGCCCAATGCAATGTGTCTTTTGATTTCTTGTCTGCTGCTTCCATGGGAGTTGATTGTTGATCCAAGTAAAAAAATCCTTGACAACTTCAATCTTTTTTCTGTTTATCATGATGTTGCTTATTGGTCCAGTTGTGAGGATTTTTGTTCTATTTTGAGGTGTAATCCATAGTGAAAGTTGTAGTCTTTGATCTACATCAATAAGTGCTTCAAGTCCTCTTTACTTTCAGCAAGTAAGATTGTGTCATCTGCATAATGCAGGTTGTTAATGAGTCTTCTTTCAATCTTGATGCTGCGTTCTTTTTCATATAGTCCAGCTTCTAGGATTATTTGCTCAGCATACAGATTGAATAAGTATAATGAAAGGATACAACCCTGACACATACTTTCCTGACTTTAAACCATGCAGTATCCCCTTGTTCTGTTTGAATGGCTGTCTCTTGGTCTAAGTACAGGTTCCTCATGAGCACAATTAAGTGTTCTGGAAATCCCATTCTTTGCAGTGTCATCCATAATTTGTTATGATCCACACAGTCAAATGCCTTTGCATAGTCAATAAAACATAGGTAAACATTTTTCTGGCATTCTCTGCTTTCAGCCATGATCCAACTGACAGCAGCAATGATATCCCTGGTTCCACATCCTCTTCTGAATCTGGCTTGAATTTCTGGCAGTCCCCTGTTGATGCACTGCTGTAAATACTTTTGAATGATCTTCAGCAAAATTTTACTTGGTGTGATATTAATGATATTGTTCGATAATTTCCACATTCTGATGGATCACCTTTCTTGGGAATAGGCATAAATGTGGATCTCTTCCATTCGGTTGGCCAGGTAGTTGTCCTCCAAATTTCTTGGCATAGATGAGACAGCGCTTCCAGGGCTGCATCCATTTGTTGAAACATCTTGATTGCTATTTCATCAATTCCTGGAGCCTTGTTTTTCACCAATGCCTTCAGTGCAGCTTGGACATCTTTCTTCAGTACCCTCAGTTCTTGATCATATCTACCTGCTGAAATGATT
>NW_004444308.1:195275-203576 GCF_000243295.1 Trichechus manatus latirostris
CTTGTGGACTTGCTCTAATTTTCTTCCACTTGAACTTGAACTTGCCTATGAGCAACTGATAATCTGTTCCATAGTCAGACCCCTGGCCTTGTTCTGACTGAACAAGGTCCCAAAATCTTGACTCCATCCATGTCATTAAGGTCTACTTTACTTTGAGTGCCTTCTAACCTAAGCATCTCATCTTCTGGCACTATATCAGACAATGTTCCACTGCTTTTGATAAGGTTTTAGCTGCCCAATTTTTTCAGAAGTGGACTGCCAGGTCCTTCTTTCTAGTCTGTCTTGGTCTGGGTGCTCAGCTGAAACCTGTCCAAGGGTGACCCAGCTGGTATTTGAAAGATCGGTGGCAAACCTTTCAGTATCGCAGCAACACACAAGCCACCACAGTACAACAAACTGACAGACAAGTGGTAGGAGTATACAGTAGTAAACATTTATATTATTTACTGTCTGTGGTAGATGGCATTGGCTGATTTAGGCTAAGATTGGCTCAGTCAACTTGTCTAGGGCATCTCTGTACCATATGTCTATCATCTTCTTCATGGGGCCACAGGACTAGTCCAATCAGATTCTTTTACGGCAATAATAGAGGTGCAAGAGAACACAAGCCCAACTGCAAAATTGTATATTGAACTTCTGCTACATTACATTTGGCTGCCAACGTTCCGTTGGCTAAATCATGTCACATGGCCAAGCCCAACATCAACAGGAGTGGGGAAGTATACTTCTCCCATGCAGTAATAGAAAGAAGTGAAAAACTTAATGTACCACAGAAAGGGAGTGTACTTATGGTCAACTGTTGTTCTGGAAAGTACAAGGAAAGTGAGAGGCATAAAGGAGCTTCAGAGATGTGAAGAGTGTACAGAAAGAAGTACTAACAAGAATGGAAAGAGGGATTCAGAGGTGTTTGCATTCTGAAGAGTGCCCAACATGGACTGGAGAGGAAAGGGATGGTTGGAATTAACTGGGCTTAAGTTTCCTATTGGAGTTCTGGTGTAAAGCTATTTTAGAGAGCTCAGTTTTTAGTCAGTTTGTTCCACAGATTGAAAAGGACATTTCCCAGAGACTTATTCACTGATAATTATACATTAATCATACCAATAATATATCAAAGTTTTCTGTACTCCTTCAAGATTTCAGTCACCCTATACCTCTGTTCCCAAGTATGCCTAGATTATTGAATACATTATGGCTCTCTCAACTCATGCTAGACAGCTGAGATACCAACTGAGGTAGAAGGTTGGATCTGCCTATACAAAAAATTTTACAGTTACAACACTGGCTTAGATCCATACGAATTCTGATCAGGGTTTAAACTGCATCCAAGTTCTGATTTGGGGATTAGTGAAATATTTCTAATACAAAATTAAGGAAATGAAGAGACTCCTTCTTGCAACATTTGATAAATTTTGATTTGAGAAGAATCTTAACACAGGTGTGGATTGTTTAAAAAAAAAAAAAAAAAACCTGGAATGATGGAAAGTAAACACCTGAGAACTTCTTGGCTCACCAAATTTGCAGCCCTAAAATAGCCAACGTTTTTCACAGCGAATGTCTTCTGAGGATCAGCCTATTCCTGTTCTCATTCACTCATAAATATTAACCAACCTTAAATACAGTCCATTGACTACTATCAATAATGAACATTTAAAATACCAAGATAATGTGAGACAAACCAAGACAGTGTGAATCTGAATGATTCTTACAGGGTGCTGTTTGCTGTCCACAGTAATGGTTGGATTAGGAGTTTTTGATAGAGGGAAACATAAGCAGGGATTGCCCGTGTAAGATAATTACAAAATGCCAGAAGGAGAGTTTAGAATTTTCCAAGAGGCTTTAATGACTCCCAGGACATTTGGGAGTAGCATGCATCTTGTTGAGAAAATATAAACTTAGTGTAACAGAAAAATAATTGTCTGGCTAGAACATAGAGAAGGGAAAGATATTAACATTCATCCTGATTTTTTTGATGGTCAGTGGGGAGTTTACTTTCATGAAATGTATTTTTTTTATCTTTCAAGCTGACAGAATGGTAACCAAAGGAGTGGGAGAGGAATGGAGGTGCTGAATTATATTATTTAAATTTTATTTATAAAGACCACTGACCTACCTCATCCTTCTTCCTCTGAGCAAAACGGCATAGAAATGATATCCTAAAGGCATATGAGATCAGTTAGAATAAATTAAGTAGTGAATGACAAAAAGAACATAACACAAAAACACAGCCTGCATTATTTAAAGTATTCAAAGAACGATTAAAAAAACTGTTAATAAGGTCACTGTGAGGCATAACGATAACTCATGAAATGTTAGCCCTATGTGGTCTTTAAAACAAAAAAAAATTTTCTCAAATTACAGTAATAAGTATAATACATAAAATTTGGGAGAGAAATAAAAATATAAAGACAAATAAGAGTTAAAATCCAGAAATAAGCATTTAATAAATGTTATTTTGCTTCCTGATATATTTTTAAAATATTGGTGACTGATTATAAAACAAAAAGAGTTCCTTATAGAAAATTTAGAAAACCTCAAAATACATATTCTAAAATAAAAATTATCTATAATTCATCATGCAGAGATAACTAGCATTAGCATCTGGGAATACAAATGTCCAGATTTTTATGCATTTAAAAATTTATTTTTCTCAAAAATAAAAACTTACCATATATGCTGTTTTATACATTTTGTTGCTATATTCTCTTACAAGTACATTCTGAACATTTTTGTATGTCATTAAATATTCTTCTGCACCCCTATTTAAATGTTTCCAAAGATTTTCATTATGTTCCAGACAGTATGTTGAATAAACCTAGTTTTAATGAACAGTGTTGTGATTAAGATGAGAGTGTGTACACATTGATAATTTTTCTGTAGAGTCTTGGTTCAAGTTTTGATAGTTATTTCCAATTGTTTTCCACTTGTACCGAATTCCCACTTTCTTGACTTTTTACATTAGTGAGGTCATAGAATATTTATGCTTTTGTGATTGGCTTATTTTGCTTAGCATAATGTCTTCAAGCTCCATCCATACTGTAGCATATATCAAGACTTCATTTCTTTATGGACAGTAGTTGAATATTATATTTTATTTAGATTTAGATATAGAACTGTGCACAAAACAGGGCACTTGTTTTAAGATATGCTAATGTATTCATTTACTTTGGCTACATTTTCAATCAATTTTCATGTTAAAAATACACAGGTAGAGCTCAGTAGTTGATTGGCACAATGCATAATAGAATACTAAGACTCTCTATGCCCAGATAACTGAATTACAAATTTGTGCAAAACCTATCTGATTTAGGTTCAGGGCAATTTTCATTTTAATGAAGAGGCAATTGACATAAAAAAGGGAGAGACTAGATAGGAGAAAGATTTTTTGTTTTTGGTTGTTTTTTTTTTTTTAACTTAAATCCTTACCCAATATAGCATAGGTAAGCAAGTATATACAGTATTGCTATGAGTCAGAATCGACTCTATGGCAACGAGTTTGGTGATTTGGTTATAGAGTACTTTATCCAGTTTGGGGTTATAGGATTAATACTACTACAAAGATAGAAAGTTCTTCACTATTCCTTATTTAAAATACTACTTATATTTTATGGGCTCAACTCTTGCCCTACTTTTACCACAGTTTCAACTTCCGAATATCTCTAACCCACAGATGCCAAAAAAAAAAAAAAAAAAATCATCTGCAGTCAGACATATACTGGAATTTTCCTTCTTCTTTTTTAATTCTTCCTTTGTTCCCTCCTCTCTTTCTCTTTTTTATTACTTTTAAATAATATGTGCTTTTAAATGAATAATTCAGAAGAAGAAATCTGAAGGTCAACAGTCCTGGATTCTTTTATTTTTATGTTTTAATAAAGTTATCCAACCACACTATCTCAAATTCCCTCCTAACAACCAAAGCAAAACCAAAATCAAGTTATCTCATGGTAAGTTATTGAGATGTCAGTTGCTGTTTTCTTAGTCTTTATTGTTTGGTTGAGTCATAAAGCTTCTTCCCTGCTGTAAATTCACTAGGGAAAAAAATGAAAATATTTCACTTCTTCCCCGACCTCCTTCCAAAATGATTAGAGAGCTCAGATTCAGATTATATTTGATTTAGAAAAATATGAAAATTTGAATAGTCATGGAGCATTTCATTTCATTCTAGTAGTTATATGAAAAAAGGAAAAAGAAATGCTTGGCAGTCCTCTGGGTCTAGAAAAGAGCATCTCCCAGAAATGTCTTATATTCAGTGTTGCTCATTGAAAGTTATTCTTCGTATTGTTCTATCCCAGAGTTGTATATAATGTTGTTTTGTGAAGTGTTTAATTCTTTTGTATGCACAGACATATATACATATATCCTTAAGTTTCATTGCTACAGTAAATGTGTATTTTCTGTTTCTCCCTTTTTAAAATTATTTTGCCAGAGGTTTATCTTATTGGTATTTTTAGAGAATTAAATCTTGGATTTATTTATTAATTCTACCATTCTACTCTTGTCATTAATTTTGACTAATAATTAAATTAATTAATTAACCCTGCTTTAATATTTATATGTATTTTTATATTTTAATGTAAATATTTAGTCACTGTATTTTTATTAGTTCTTGTTTAACTAGAAAACCATAACAATATGAACTTTTCTCATTGGTTGCATCCCATACATTTTATATTTATTGCCTTCATTTTCTAAACACATTTTATTGCTCTTTCAATTTTCTTTTAACTTCAGAGTTAAAGAATTTTAAAATGTTTTCCTAATTTCCAAGTTTAATTTTCAATTATGTCTTTTGTTTGTTTGTTTTTTTCAGTTATAGCACTAAAGACAGAGAAGGAAGCCTCTGATTTTTCTGACTTTTGAAATGTATTGAAGTTTTTGTGTGGGGATCTGACACGAAGCTGCAGTCTCTGCTTCTTGTGAATATAAAGAGAGACATAAAGCTCTTAAGGACAAATGTATCAGAAATATTTGTTTTTATTTTAACAGTGACAAACAGCTTTTAAGCAGAATAGTGCTTGCCAGCAAAATTAAAAATTAAAGAGAAAAACTTCAAAACAATGCAATTTGCCAGTTTGATCACACAAAAGACACTATGCATTCAGCTAGTAGTATTTTAAGAAGATACTGTTATTCTAATGTAATATTTAATGTTGAAGACACAGAAGACCTTTATCTTCCTTTTTTCCAGATGGTTTAAAAAATGCTCAGGTAATTAAAAGAGTTATTAAAAAAATTACTGTGAAAATTAATACAGCTTTAAAAATTTACATCAAACCAAAAATACCAAACCCACTGCTATCAAGTCAGTTCCAAGTCATAGTGACCTTATAGGACAGAGAAGAACTGCCCCATAGGGTTTCTAAGGCTGTATATCTTTACAGAAGCAGATTGCCACATCTTTCTCCCTCGGAGCAGCTGAGCGCTTTAATCACTGTGCAACCAGGACTCCTTAAAAATTGCATCAGCTGATACAGAAGATTCAATAGAAAATGAACTCAACTTTGCTAAAAGATATCTTTTATTCAAAGCATTTAAAGGCTTCATTAAACTTACAGAACTAAGCTGAACAACTCAATTCACTGTTTTCCTGTTACAATTTTTTAATAATGTGATTTCTGAAGTTTCTTTCCTAAAAGCCCAAGTATAATAGTAAAGTTTTTGAAAACTTGTATTTTTCACATTTATAAATTATTCTGATCCTCTATATATCTGTTTAGGTCTATGATTACAACTGTGCTGCTGTATTTTTTTATTTGTATATTTAATAGGCTTTGCTTTAACAGACAAAAGGTTACAATTACCTAGGGAAAACTGATTGTAGAAAAAGACCACTTAAAGTGAATGCACTTGAAACTCGAACCAACATTTCACAGGATGTTGAGAACCAAAGATTTGATTGACATTTTCTTTCAAAAATTAAAGAACAAAATAATAAAAACAAAACAAAACTATGAGGTAATTTGCTCTTTTAAAAGTGAAATTTGCACATCATAAGCTAACTTTTAGAGTGAACAAAGAAAGAAGAGTGTTAGTTTTGAGGGAGACAATTTTTTCGCAACAGCACAAAGAAACATCTTTCCCTGGGCATTGACATTGGCAATAACGTCAGAAAGAGGATAATTAAAAAAAAAAAAAATATTTCAGCGCTTGGCCAGTTTTGCCAAAGGCCTCCTTTAATCCTTCAATCTTCAAATCATTCTGTTTTGAAGAACCTGTTATATCACATGACAGCTGTAACTGGTCTCACTCTACTAGATCCTCTTAAGACATTGTGTTTCGGTGGGATTTCAGCAGATCTCCAATATTACTTTCATCCACTTCATGAAATGCTACATATTGTCAAGGTTTGAAATTTCACTTTGCATTATATTTGAATAACATTTTGAATGAACAAAAGCTGAATCAATGAGAAGGGATGTTTGTATTCAGCATCGAAGGATGCTAGAGAGGGGACTGACTTTGTACATCAGTAGTTCATGGTGAAATTTTTAATATTATGATGACTTTTGAGTTCCTTTTCCATGATGTTATTGTAAAGATTAAAGAACTGAATTTCCCCAAAACATGACCTTCATTTTTAAAAAATCAATGTTATTTGGAGCATAAATGTTTGTGACTCATATCTTCATTGAGTACATAAGATTGTGATGCTATTTTATGCTTTTTAAATTGAATTCTATTTTATCTGATGTCAACAGTGAAACTGCTGCAAGAAAGAAAGCAAAGAGGCTCTTTTTTAATTTATCAGGGATATTTTTGTTTATCCTTCTTCATTTGGCATTATTTGTTTCACTGCTTTAAGTAAGTTTCTTATAGTCATCAAAATTTATAAATGAATTTGACACTTTATGGGAGTGTGTTTCATTTAAAAGGGGAAATTATCTAGATGTTTTATTTATTACTGCTAACCCCATGTTATTCATTTTCTATTTTTTGGTTTTATGCCTTCTTGTTGTGACCCATGTTTTTCACTTTTCTCCCCCCTCTATTTCTTGTTTTGGATGGATTGTTATTGTTAGGTGCTGTGGAGTCTGGCCTGACTCATAGCAACCCTCTGTAGGACAGACAAGCACTGTCTGGTCCTGCACCATCTTCACAATCATTGTTATGCTTTAGTCCATTGTTGCAGCCATTGTGTCAATCCATCTCATTGAGGGTCTTCCTCTTTTTCGCTGATCCTCTACAGTATCAAGCATGATGTTCTTCTCCTGATAACATGTCCAAAGTATGTGAGACAAAGTCTCAACCATCCTCATGTCTTCGTGTTTGTTTATTGTTCTAGTCTAAATGTAAGTTTACATTTCAAGTTAGTTTCTCCTACAAAAATTTATACATACATTGTTATGTGACCCTAATTGCTATCCCTATACTGTGACAGGACACTCCTCTTTTTCACCCCTGATTTCCCATGTCCATTCAACCAGCTCCTAACCTTCTCTGCCTTCTCATCTCACCTCCGGACAGAAGCTGCCCATTTAGTCTCTTGTATCTACCTGAGCTAAGAGGCACACTCTTCACGAAATTCATTTTATGACCCACAATCCAGTCCAATCTTTGTCTGAAGGGTTGGCTTTGGGAATTTTTTTAGTTCTGGGGGCTGGGGGCCATGCTTTCTGGGGTTCCCCCAGTCTCAGTCAGACCATTAAGTCTGGTCTTTTTTACCAGAATTTGAGTTCTTCATACCACCTTTCTCCTGCTCCATCTGGGACACTCTGTTGTGTTCCCTGTCAGGGCAGTCATTGGTGGTAGCTGGACACCAAGTAGTTCTTCCGGTCTCAGGATGATGCAGTCTCTGGTTTATGTGGCCCTTTCTGTCTCTTGGGCTAATACTTTCCTTGTGTCTTTGGTGTTCTTCATTCTCTTTTACTCCTGATGGTTAGGACCAATTGATGCATCTTAGATGGCTCCTTGCTAGCTTTTAAGACCCCAGATGCCACTCACCAAAGTAGGATACAGAAGATTTTCTTAATAAACTTTGTTTTACCAGTTGAACTAGATGTCCCCTGAAAGCATGCTCCCCAGACCTCCGCCCTTGCTACTCTGTCCCTTGAAGTGTTTGACTGTTTTCAGGAAATTTCTTAGCTTTGGTTTAGTCCAGTTCTGCTGACTTCCCCTGTAGTGTGTGCTGTCCTTCCCTTCACCTAAGATAATTCTTGTCTATTATCTAGTTAGCGATAACACTCACCCTCCCTCCCCACCCTCATAACCATCAAAGAATGTTTTCTTCTGTGTTTAGACCTTTTCTTGAGTTCTTACAATAGTGGTCTTATACAATGTTTGTCCTTCTGTGACTGACTAAATTCA
>NW_004444308.1:203953-205565 GCF_000243295.1 Trichechus manatus latirostris
ATGATCATGAGCATTTCTTCATGTGTCTGTTAGCTGCCTGAATGTCTTCTTTGGCAAAGTGCCTGTTCATATCTTTTGCCCAATTTTTTAATTGGGTTGTCCTTTTGTTTTTGAGGTTTTGCAGTATCTTGTAGATTTTGGAGATTAAATGCTGATCAGATTTGTTGTAGCCAAAATTTTTTTCCCAGTCTGTAGGTTGTCTTTTGCTCTTTAGGTGAACTTTTCGATGAGCTTAAGTGTTTGATTTTTAGGAGCTCCCTGTTATCTAGTCTCTCTTCTGGTGCTTGTGCATTGTTCGTATTCTGTTTATGCCACATATAAGGCCTCCTAGCATTGTCCCTATTTTTTCTTCCATGATCTTTATCATTTTTGATCTTATATTTAGGTCTTTGATCCATTTTGAGTTAATTTTTGTGCATGGTGTGAGGTGTGGGTCTTCTTTCAGTTTTCTGCAGATGGATATCCAGTTATGCTAGCACTATTTGTTAAAGAGACTGTCTTTTCCCCAGTTAATGGACTTTGGGCCTTTGTCAAATATCAGCTGCTCATAGGTGGATAAATTTATGTCTGGATTCTCAATTCTGTTCCATTGGTCTATGTATATGTTGTTGTACCAGTACCAGACTGTTTTGACTACCGTGGCAGTATAATAGGTTCTAAAATCAGGTAGTGTGAGGCCTCCCACTTTGTTCTTCTTCTTGAGCAATGCTTTACTTATCTGCCGCCTCTTCCATTTCCATATGAAGTTGGTGATTTGTTTCTCCATCTCCTTAAAAAATGCCATTGGAATTTGGATCGGGATTGCATTGTATCTGTAGATCACTTTGGGTAGAATTGACATTTTCACAATGTTGAGTCTTCCTATCCATGAGCAAGGTATGTTTTTCCACTTATGTAGGTCTCTTTTGGTTTCTTGCAGTAATGTCTTCTAGTTTTCATTGTATAGGTCTTTTATGTCTCTGGTTGGATTTATTCCTACGTATTTTATCTTCTTGGGGGCTACTGTAAATGGTATTGATTTGGTGATTTCCTCTTCAAAGTTTTCTTTGTTGGTGTAGAGGAATCCAACGGATTTGTGTATGTTTATCTTGTATCCTGATACTTTGCTGAAATCTTGTTATTAGTTCCAGTAGTTTTCTCATGGATTCTTTGGGGTTTTCTGTGTATAATATCATATCATCTGCAAATAAAGATACCTTTACTTCTTCCCTACCAATTTGGATGCCCTTTATTTATTTTTCTAGTCTAATTGCTCTGGCTAGGACCTCCAGCACAATGATGAGTAAGAGTGGTGACAAAGGGCATCCTTCTCTGGTTTCTGTTCTCAAAGGGAATGCTTTCAAATTCTCTTCATTTAGGATGATGTTGGCTGTTGGCTTTATATAAATGCCCTTAATTATGTTGAGGAATTTCCCTTCAATTCCTATTTTGTTGAGAGTTTTTATCATGAATGAGTATTGGACTTTGTCAAATGCCTTTTCTGCATTAATTGATAAGATCATGTGATTCTTGTCTTTTGTTTTATTTTTGTGATGTTTTTCTAATGTTGAACCATCCCTGCATACCTGGTATAAATCCCACTTGATCATGGTCAATTATTTTTTTGATATTT
>NW_004444308.1:230720-232097 GCF_000243295.1 Trichechus manatus latirostris
TTTTTTTTTTTTTCTCTTCATAGAGGCAAATTACAATTTTGGAATTTTGGAGCTTAGCTTTGCTCCGATTTCACACAATGTTTTTACATACGGGAGTCCTTAGGACATTTAGGGCTCATCAGAACCAGAAGCAGGCCATAAGTGAAAGCCCCAGAAATGCCATCGGTGCGAGGACTTTTTTTTTTTTTAACAAAGTATTCCTGTTGTCAAGGGAGAGGAGATAAGGGGATGGTGCCTTCAAGTGTAAGTTCTGTGAGAAGAGGAAAGGATGAAGCTATTGCTACAGCAGAAAACAGGCAAAGAAAGCCGTCAATTCTGAGAAAACATCATCATCCTATGGGTGGGAAAGGATTCGGTCTCCTGGGCAAGGTTAATCCATTAGGTTAGGTAGTGTAATTGAGGAAAGTAAAGGAAGGAAACGATACAGTGCTGAAATCCAGCATTTTATTATCTTAATAATGTAGAGATAAGTGTTAACAACTTGGTGACGTGCCTGACTAACATGGGCAGGGAATACACGAACACACACACACACACACACACACACACACACTCATATATATCATCAGCAACAATGACCTTACTAATTACTTGTAAAATTATTGGGGCTAATAGGGATTTCAGTGAAAATATAGAAAACACATGGAAAGAGTCAGGAAATCCTTCATAAAGGGAATAACCACTGGTATGATTCAAAACAAAGTTTTTTGTTTTTATATAACTCCACTGCTTTCTAAGAGGTTAAACTGTTAGAAGGAGGACATCTCCCACTCCTCCCAAAGTCCTGGCTCTCTACAGGCCTCCTTTGAAACCACCCCAGCAGGAACTGGAAGAGCACCCGCTTACCTCCGGTTGCAGGTGCAAATCTCGGTTCCCCCACGTGATCTCCCCTGACAGGAGCTGATTGGGAGAAAGGTGAGAGGTGTGTGCGTTGCTGGCCTGCTGTTTCTGGCTTCAGGCTGGTGGAAGCCTAGGGCATGCACAGTCGGGAGGCCCCGTCCCTTCCGCTTGCCCATTCCGCGCCTGCGCAGTGGGGCTGGGAGCGGGCGCCGCAGAGGATTCAGTGCGCCTCATGGAGCTCCGGTAAGCACATGCGAGGCCTCTGTCGTCGAGGGAAGCCATCCAGTGCCCAGGTGGTCCAGGTGTGTTTCCAGTGTCGCCACACATCTCAGGTATGCGGACTATCGCTTGCAGAGCCATGGCACACCCGAGCCCACAGAAGCCTGATGCTGCTGCCTCTTTGCTCTTGTACCACCTCTAAGGCCCCGGCTCGTCGTTACTTGGTTTGTGCCTGCCTCGCTGCAAAACAACAACATGGTTGGGTTTTTACCAAAATTTGAAAGCTGACCTTTCAGTAGGGGAATTCAGTAAATCTGC
>NW_004444308.1:233015-234949 GCF_000243295.1 Trichechus manatus latirostris
TTTTCTGTTGTCGAAAATATAAAATGTCAGATAACGAGGTAGTGGATAAGTGAGGAATAGGTGTATACTCTATGTTTTCCAACCTTCTTTCCTCCAGAAATCTCGGTTACAGGCTTTTTGTTTTCGGTATCTTTTCGTAAGTATTTATAAGGTGTGTTTGATTCCTGGCCAGTGCTCCTCAAGCACAGCCACCACACATTGGTCACTGGAGGTTTGCAAGTTGCTATGATGCTGAACAGGTTTCAGTGGAGTTTCTAGATTAAGACAGACTAGGAAGAAAGGCCTCGTAATCTGCTTCTAAAAATCAGCAGCGGAAACGCTGTGGATCACAGTGGTCCCATGTCGGTGTGCATAAGGTGATGAGTCGGGGGTCTACTTAGCAGCTACTAACAACATATTTTATATAGTGTTGTATGTCATTTATTATCACACATATTATGACAAGATACCAAAATCACCTTTAACATTAATGTTATACTAAGTATTTTCTATATTATAGACATTATCATCATAAATCAAATGATCATAGGTAATGTGTATATTATCACATCAAAGAGATTGTGCTGTGTACACTGCTTTGCTTTTTTTTTGTCGTAATATACCTTACAGATTTTCCACATCAGCATATGAAAACACACCTATTTATTTTTAAGCTTTGTTGTATTTCATGTACAAACCATGTTTTATTTGACCAGCTATTGGGTGATGGATATTTTAGGTTAATTCCTGTTTTTTTGGGTTTTTTTTTTTTTCTTCTTCTTATTTGTTGTTGTTTATGAGGCTGGTTTATTTCTTAGCAGAATTTTACACATATATCATAGCAGGGAAATTCCTGGGTCAGAAGGTCTGAGAAGAGCCATTCTTCACTGAATCTGAGGAGTAGGACCTGTACTTTCTTTCTTTCAGGGAATTTGGATGAACATGTCCCTCTCAGAGTTTATTGTAGCCTCAGTTTCTTCACATGTACTATTTTCAGATACCAACCCCTGCTATTTTGTCCTTATTTTTTGTTATAAACAAAAATATAAACAGAAGTAGTTACTGCTTCTCTCATAGAGTTATAGTGAAAATTAGAAATATTATGTGTGCATGCTGATAACAGGGCATGACCCATAGTTGGTGAAAAAGTAATAATTGCTTCGTTTTATTCATCTGACTGTAGTTATTAAAGAACTAGTGCGGGGAAAACGAACTATCTGTGGAGATCTTTGGTTCAAGAATAAATATGGTAGGACTTGAAGAGAGCTCATGTTAGCCTACATAACCATGCCTGAACTAATTTCAGACTGAACTGGCTTAGTTTACATTAAAAGAGATATGCATAATTTAAAAATGAAGGAAAATAAGAAAAAAATAAAAATTGAATAAATCATGGAGAATGAGGGGGAAAGAAATACACGGTTGTGTGTCTGCACTGTTGTGTTCCATTGAGTCAATCCTGACTCATAATGATCCTATAGGACAGAGTAAAACTGCCCCATAGGTTTCTAAGACTGTAATCCTTATGGAAGCAGATTGCCACATCTTTCTTCTGTGGCGCAGCGAGTGGATTCGAACCACTGACGTTTTGGTTAGCAGCTGAATGCTTAACTACTGCACCACCAGGGCTCTTAAGAAATACACTAGGAACATGGAATTATATAGTTATTGATATTGGTACTTAAATTTAGCCACAAAGACCCATATTTCCATAGTATGTTTAGGAACCTGGAAACTGTGTGGCATTTTAATGACTTGATGGTTTTCAACTCATCCTCAAACCACTGCCTCCCTCCCCTCCTACCGGTGGGAGGAAGACTTCTTTGTTCATCAGAAGTATTCCATGTTTTGCTGTCTAGCTACTTCTCTGCGGCCACCGTTTCTTGTGAGACCACACTGAAAACAAACGAACACTCTTCACACATCCGAAGGAGACTAAAAGGGAGGGAGAATGA
>NW_004444308.1:235506-236978 GCF_000243295.1 Trichechus manatus latirostris
TGTGTCTGCATCCAGCTAAAAGATATACATACACACGTGTGTGTGTGAGAGAGTGTGTATACACGTGTGTGTGTGTCTCATTATATCCACATAACTATTATAGGTAAAATATATAATAACTTCACAAAAATCAAGGTTATGGGATTCAAATAATGATACCCTTATTGTAATGCCAAGAAATAGTAGTTACATTGAAATACAGTTGTCACACAATTTGCAAGAGAGAAACTGAATTGGCATGTGAATCAAACATTGTGTTTTTCTGCAGGATAAAATAAAAGCTCAGATTAACTTTGGAGATGCAAAAACTATGACTTTTATTTTCTCTCTTTGGCAGTCATTTAGAAAAATATGCTAAAGAGATATGAAGAACACAAATTTCATTTAACAAATTCTGTACCCTGCAAAATTGAAAATATTGATGTAGTAATCTTAAGAGATGAAAGCACCAGTTAAGGCTAATAACTGCTATGTTCTTTTTTTTTTTCTATTACTTAGATAGAAGCCAACCACATTATTTTTTCCTGAGGAGAATCTTCTTTATGAAGTTGTTTCTCAGATTGAATTTGTATCTGTAAAGAAACAACACAATGTTTTTTGAAAAGTAAAAAATGTTTCTGATATTTGATGACACTTTCTGGTGTCACTGAAGTCACTTACCCAATTATT
The DNA here is from genome assembly GCF_000243295.1 of Trichechus manatus latirostris. NCBI lineage: Eukaryota > Metazoa > Chordata > Mammalia > Sirenia > Trichechidae > Trichechus > Trichechus manatus. The sequence continues at coordinate 236,176 of NW_004444308.1, forward strand.
GTCATTTATTTAATTTTATAAACCAGCTTCTGAATCTCATAGTTACCAGGCTGAATGTGACGGAAGTTAATTCTGCAATTTGAAGCATAGTGGTGCAGGCAGAAGAACAAAGTATTTAAGTTCACCAAGTATTGGATTGTATTTCCAACTCTACTACTTGCTATTGGTTGTTTCACTTGGATGAAGTTAGTAAAAATCTTTAATCCTTATTTTTTTCTTTTTAAAAAGAGGTACAACACCATCCTGACTTGCTGCCTTATATCCTTAGCTAGTGGCTAAGGATATAAGCCTGTAACCACAGGACTTTTAAACCTGTAACCACAGGACTATATGTTTGGTTTTACGCTTCATCCGTGCCTAGACAGGTTTGATACTCAATCACCCTACCGAAGAAAATTACCCTAGAAGCTAGCTGTGACCCATATCAACCCCCAGTTTCTCTTTTGGTAGTATGATTTGTCCCAGTGAGGATTGTTCCTACAGCTAGATTTGACTCATTAACCCTGACTATTATTACTTTCTGTTTAATTCTCTTCTTCATTGATCCATGTGTCTGGGGGGCCAGAATCCTCACAATTGTGGCTGCCTGAGTTGAGCCCTATACAGGTGGAACCTAAAGCACTTAATCATTCTGAACTGGTATAGGCCAAAAAAACATTTTTTAAAGGATCAGGTATAAATTATTTTTGAAAAATTTAGAATTTGTCAGGAAGATTGAAAAATTCTCCAGAGAGGAAGAAAAAAAATCAAGGCTTAGATATTAAAAATTATAGAGATGTTTGAGTAGTTTGACTTCTGTAGAC
>NW_004444308.1:238186-240322 GCF_000243295.1 Trichechus manatus latirostris
CCTCTGCTGTCCAGTCGATTCCGACTCATAGCGGCTTTATAGGACAGAGTAGAACTGCCCTCTGGAGTTTCCAAGGAGCAGCCGGCAGATTGGAACTGCTGACTTTTTGGTTAACAGATGGGCTCTTAACCAGTATGCCACCAGGGCTCACCATCAGCTGCCCATAAATGGCTGGATTTACTTCTGGGTTCTCAATTCTATTCCATTGGTCTATGTGTCTGTCACTGAACCGGTATCAGGCTGTTTTGATTACTGTAGCTGTATAGTAAGCTTTGAGTTGTGAAGGGTGAGGCCTCCTACTTTGGTGTTCTTCAGTATTGCTTTAGTTATTTGGGGACTGTTTCCACATAAAGTTGGAAATTAGTTTTCCAATTTCATTAAAGAATGTCATTGGAATGTAGATTGGGATTACATTATATCTGTAGATTGCTTTGGGTAGTATTGGCATTTTCACAGTGTTAAGTCTTTCAATCCATGAACATGGAATGTTTTTCCATTTTTAAAGGTCTCTTTTGGTTTCGTACGGAGCCCTGGTGGTTTCATGGTTAAGAGCTATGGCCAATGACTGAAAGGTTGGCAGTTCGAATCCACCTGCCACTCTTTGGAAACCCTCTGGGGCAGTTCTTCTCTCTCCTGTCAGATCACTATGAGTTGGAATCGACTCGATGGCAGCGGGTTTGGTTTTTTTGGTCTCTTGCAGCAGTGTTTTATAGTTTTCCTTCTGTAAGTCTTTTATGTCCCTGGTTAGGTTTATTCCTAAGTATTTTATCCTTTTAGGGGCTATTGTAAATGGTATTGTTATTCTTGATTTCCTTTTTGTAGTTTTCCTTGTTAGTGTAGAGGAACCCATCTGATTTTTCTGTGTTGATCTTGTACCCTGCCACTTTGCTTAATCCTTCTGTTAGTTCCAGTGACTTTCTTGTGGAGTCTCTAGGATTTTCTATGTATAGAATCATGTCATCTGTGAATAAGGATAGTTTTACTTCTTCCTGTCCAATTTGGATATCCTTTATTTCCCTTTCTTGCCTTATTGCTCTGATTAGGACTTACAGTACAATACTGAATAATAGTGGTGATAATGTGCATCCTTGTCTCGTTCCTGTTCTCAAGGGGAATGCTCTCAATCTTTTTCCATTGACAATAATGGCTGTTGGTTTTGCATATATGCCCTTAATTATATTAAGAAATTTCCCTTCTGTTCCTAATTTGCTGAGAGTTCTTATCAGGAAAGTGTGTTAGATTTTATCAAATGGTTTTTCCACATCGATTGAGATGATCATGTGTTTTTCTTTATTTATGTGGTGAATTACGTTGATTGATTTTCTAATGTTGTACCATCCTTGAATCCCTGGTAGGAATCCCACTTGATCATGATGTATTATTTTTTTGATAGTCTGTTGAATTCTGTTAGCTAGAATTTTGTTGAGAATTAATTTTTGCATCTGTATTCATGAGGGATATTGGTCTGTAATTTTCTTTTTTACTAGTGTCTTTGCCTAGCTTTGGTATCAGGGTTATGTTGGCTTCATAGAATGAATTAGAGAATATTCCTTCTTTTTCTGTTATCTGGAATAGTTTGAGTAGAATTGCTGTCAGCTCTTCTCTGAGTGTTTGATAGACTTCTCCAGTGAAACTGTCTGGGCTGGGGATTTTTTTTGTTGGGAGTTTTTAAAATGGTATCTTCAGTTTCTTCTTTCATTATGAGTGTGTGGAGATTTTCTACCTCTATTTGTGTTAGTTTATGTCGGTAGTGTGTTTCTAGAAATTGGTCCATTTTTTCTGGGTTTTCAAATTTGTTGGAATACAATTTTTCATAATATTCTGTTATGATCCTCTTTATCTCAGTTGATTCTGTTGTAATGTCACCCATTTCATTTCTTAGTTTGGTTATTTGCATCTTCTCATTTTTTTCGTTTGTCAACTTGGCCAATGGTTTGTCAACTTTATTGATGCTCTCAAAGAACCAACTTCTAGTTTTGTTGATTCTTTCTGTTGTTTTTCTGTTTTCTATTTCATTTATTTTTGCTCTGATCTATGTTATTTCCTTTTTTCCTGGTAACTGTTGTTTTCTTTTGCTGTTCCTTTTCTATTTGTTCAAGTTTTCAGATTAAGTTATTGATTTTGGACTCTTCTTTT
>NW_004444308.1:241527-243120 GCF_000243295.1 Trichechus manatus latirostris
TTTTATTTTTTTAGCAAACTAATAATGATTAAAATAATAAAACTTGAGTATTCAGTGCTGGTGGAATAATATATGTAGTTATGTAATTCTGTAGGTATGAATATAAATTAAGAGGGATTTCATAGAAAAATTGTTAACATGTATTTTTTTTAACAGTATATAGTCTTTAATCTTGTAAATTCATCTCTTGGGATCTAAACTTAAAAGAAAATTGGAAATTGGGATAACTATTCAGATGTAATTTTTTCAGTGTTATTTTTATGAGCTAAAAATGAGAACACTCTCTATACTTAACAATTGGGGAATATAGGAAGACCTAGGTAAACTAAGTGATGGATGGCAAGGGGATTCTGGACAGCTGATGAGCACATTTAGTGTTTGTGCCAAGATGAGAAGCATGACTCTGGCTTTGTGATCCAACTCGTATTACGTGGTTTCAACAAATTCCTCACTCGAGAAATGCATAATAGCATTCTTGGGAATATGATGAGAAAAGGGACCCCACTGAAGAATTAAAGACAATGAGGAGAATCTGGGACCCTGGAACTGTGTTTGACAATAATTATTATTTTAATTAAAGCAGCAACTATTTGTTGAGTACCATGCTACATTCAATGTGCCAGAGATTTTAAATATACTAATGTATTTAATTTTCTCATTTTAAAGCTAAGCATTATTTATAATTTGCAAAGTAAATGTTATTGCTTCAGTCTTACAGATAACAGAACTAAGGATCGGAGAAGTTACATAATTTGTCTGTGGTCACTGTTGGTTGAGTGAAAAACCCAGGATATGAAAATAGGAATCTGCCTCCAAAGTCCACCTACATACTTTCTTCTATTCCATATAGTGAAACACTCCATTTTATCATCTGTGCCTTGGATAGTAAAAGTGAAGAGTGACCCATTATAGTTTGAAAAGGTTGCGGTAATATAGTTCTTTTACTGAAAAAAAAAAAAAAAAAGGATTAGATTGGGTTTTGCTTGCTGTGGTAGGCAGAATAATGATCCCCTGAAGATGTCCATTTTCTGATCCCTGGAACCTGTGAATATGTTACCTCCCATGGCAGAAGGGACTTTGCAGATATTATTAAGTTAAGAATATTGGGAAGAGGAGGTTATCCTGGATTATTTGGATGAGTCCAGTGTAATCACAGGGTTTCTTATAAGAGGGAGGCAGGAAGGTCAGAAACAGAGAAGGAAATGTGATTACAGAAGCAGAGGTTGGAGTGATGTGAGGAACGGGCCATGAGCCAAGGAATGAGGGCAGCCTCTAGAAGCAGAGGAAAGCAGGGAAACAGACTCTTCACTACAGCCTCCAGAAATAATGCAGTCCTGCTGACCTGTTTTAGACTTCTGACCTCCAGAATTGCACGATAGTAAATTTGTGTTGTTTAAAGCCACCAAGTTTGTGGTAATTTGTTATAGCAGCAGTATGAAACTAATGCACTTGCTTTATTAAAAAAACAAAAAAACCCGTTGCTATTGAGTTGATTCCGACTCATAGCGACCCTACAGGACAGAGTAGAACTGCCCCCTAGGGTTTCCAAGGAGCGGTTGGTGGATTTGAATTGCTGACCTCTTGGTTAGCAGC
>NW_004444308.1:243904-245956 GCF_000243295.1 Trichechus manatus latirostris
CCCACTGAAGCTGTTACTTAAGACATATTAATAAAAGGTACAAAAGGAGAAATTGCCTTAAGCTATCTAGGGAGGAAGAAGAAATAGTGTAAACCTTAAAGATGACTTTCAGATTGGGGGAAAAAAAAAGTTTTTACACACACACAGCCCCATAATAAATCCAACCTGATTTCTCTTCTGGAGTACTTTTGCTACTATACTGATGTGCATATGGATAAACAATTGTATATGAAAGAAAATTTTATGATAATAAATTAACAGAATTGTTCCATTGAACATAGAAACAATGAAAATTAAAGAAAAGGATTTAATTACATCTCCTTTCTATTATGAAGCAAGATGATCTTTTAAGATTAGTAAAAGGAAATTCTATTTTAAATCAATAAGTACTAAACTTAAGGCCATTAGTAGCCCCCCAGATTTACATAAGATGAAATAAATGTATAATTTGTTTTAAGATGGATCTAAATCAATTAATGGATGATAATTCTATAGCATGCTATTAAGGAAAATGAGAGTTTATAAAATTGTATCACTTACCTTTGGTATTACACAATCATATTTATCTACAATACATTCCTGTCAGAGAGAAACTGGGCAGAGTGAACCATTGATCTCACTAAGAAAGATATTCATTTACTCTCCTTACTAGGAGTTAGTTTCTTATCTATAAGATGGGAAGATTATTATTTACCATACAGGTTTTTTTTGGTGAGAATTAAATAAAATAACCAATGTGAAAGCATAGAGTAAACTCTTCAGCTTTCATTTATAAATTCAACTGATACAGATTTTGAGTGTTTCTCTGTGCTGGGCAGTAGGAATACAATAATGACCAAGACAAAGACCCAGACTTTGTGGAACTCACATTCGTTTGGAGCAAGCAGACATTAACAACAAATTACAAAATCAATTATTTACAATTGTGGTATTGCTATGAAGGAAAAGTTCTGATCTGAATTAGGCACGCAGTGAAGGCTACAACCTTGAGGAAGTGACACTGCAGAAGAGCTCTGAAGGTTAGGTTAGAATTAGTTAGACACAGAGGGAACCAGCTACAAGCAGAAGAAAGAGCATGTTCAAGTGCTCTGAGGTGGGAAGAATGAAGCTGTGTTATGAGAACTAAAATAGGAACATGTGGCAGATTGTCTAAAAATACAAAGAGAGTGGCATAAAATCAAGTTGTTGAGGTAGGCTTGAGTGGATATTCAGCTTCTTGCTGATCTTTATACGAAAATCAATGAAGATCTTCTGAAGACTTGCAAGCAGGGATGTGGTATGATATGTATTTTTAAAAATATCTTCCTTGCTCCACTTGAACTAGAGAATAGTAGGAGTGGATTCAGGGAAATTAATTTAGAAGCCATTCAGTTGACCAAGCAAAAAGGATAATGGCAGCCAGATCAAAGTGCTGGAAGCAGAGATACAGAAAGTCAGGCATCACTATAATTGTTATTGATTTTGATGTAAATGCTACTTTGTGTTAAGCATGGTTGAATTTTCAAAGTTAAACCTTAAGCTTAAGTGTCTATTTGTCTGTAATGTTTTAATTATTGAGATCTGGATGAGCTGAGTTTATATCTTTTTTTGTTATCATTTGTTCAGAAATGCGCAAGGCATGATTAGAAATAAAAGTGATATTATTTAATATGAACAGCCCTACGTACATGGGATTAATAACTAGGGAGGTTTCATTTTCTCAGCTACTAGTTGATGAATAGTTTGCCTGGAATTTCTGAAGGTAAGGATTCATCCTCTGGTTTGGGGAACATCAATCTAAGTTCAGAGCTTTATTCCTTCTAAATTTTACATAGAGGGCAGTGGTCTTGTGAAGTAAGGGAAAAAGCCCTCCATTCTGAGAGATGTTTTGTTCAAACAGTTTAGCTACAAATAACTTATTTGAGGACATTCTTTACTGTGTGTCTTCCAACGTGTCTTCTGATTTGGTTGTGTATTTGCTGAAGCATCTACTTGGGATGTCACAGCTTATAGGAACATAGATTCAGCTTGGACAAATACAAACCTTGCCTGAGAAAGCAGACAAGCTTAAGA
>NW_004444308.1:247592-249653 GCF_000243295.1 Trichechus manatus latirostris
AGTTAAAATGTAGAAACACTGAGATAAAAAATTCACTAGAGGGGCTTAACAGCTGATTTGAGTTGGTAGAAAAAAGAATCGGTGAACTTTAATATGAATTTTAAGATTATCCAATCTGACGAACAGAAAGAACAAAACATTGAGGAAAAATGAACAGATAGTGATGTGTGGAACACCGTGAAGCATACTAAATACACCTAATGGTAGGTAATACCAGAAGGAGAGAAGACAGAGAAAGAGACAAAAAAGAATATTTGAAGAAATAGTGGCTGTGGGTGAACTTCCCAAAGTTGATGATAAAACTTAATGTACACATCCAAGAGCTCAACAGACTCCAGGTAAGGTAAACTTAGAGACATCCATAATTAGACACATAACAATAAAAAATGTCGAAAGCCAAAGCCAGAGTCTTGAAAACAGTGAGAGGTAAGGAGCTCATTATGTATGAGTGATCCTTAGTAAGATTAACAGCTAATTTCTTATCAGAAGCCATGGAGCTCAGCAGGCAATGGGATGACATATTCCAAGAAATGAAAGAAAAAAACGACAAAATCTATCAGCCAAAAATTCAGTATCCAGCAAAATTATTTTCCAAAAATTAAAACGACATTCCCAGATCTAAAAAAAAAAAAAATCCTAAGTTTGTTGCTGGCAGGCATATCGTACAAGAAATATTAAAGAGTCCTTCAGGTTGAAATGTAAGTACACTAGACATTAACTCAGATCTACATGAAGTGTGAAGAGTATTGGTAAAGGTAACTCCGTAGAAAAATTTAAAAGACACTGTAATTGTATTTTTGCTTGTCACTCTTTTGTATCTCATTTAAAAGACGGCTTCATAAATCAGTAATCATAAATCTGTTGATGGACACAGAATGTATAAAAGATGTAATTTGTAACAATAATAACATAAAGGGGGAATGGAGATATACAGGAGAAAAGATTTTATATATTATTGAAATTAAGTTGGTATTAATCCAGACTAAATTGATAGAAATTGTCATGTTAATGATAATCACTAGGGCAACCACTAAGAAAATAACCAAAAAATATTTAGTTTAAAAAAAATAAAGACAGGAAAATTAAAATAGTACTTTAGAAAATATATATTTAACACAAACAAAAGAAATAATGGAGACATTGAGCAAAGAAGATATAAGAAACTTAGAAAACAAGTAGTAAAATGACAGAGCTAATTCTTATGTTATTAGTAATTAAATGTAAATGCTTTAAAGTCTCCAGTTAAAAGAATGGCTTGATAAAATGATCCAATTATATGCTGTCTACAAGAAGCTCACTTAATATTCAAAGACACAAATATATTGAAAGTAAAGGAAGAATAAAGATGCACCAAAATAGTAGGAGACAAAATAAGATTTTAACAAAAGTTGTTACTAGAGACAAAGAAATACATTTTATGACAAAAGGGTCAATGTATTAGAAAGATATAAATATATATGTACATAACAATAGAATCCCAAAGTACATGTAGTTAAAAACTAACAGAATTGAAGGGAGAGATGGACAGTTCAACAATAAAAGTTGGAGACTTTAATCTACCACTTTCAATAGTGGATAGAACAACTACACAGAAGACGAGCAAGGAAATACGAGAGTTAGGCCACACTATAAATGAATTAGACCTAACAGAGATCTCAAAAGCAGTCTAGCCAACAGCAGTAGAGTACACATCCTTCTCAAGTGCACATGGAATATTATCCAGGACAGATTATATGTTAGGTCATAAAAAAAGTCAGAAACTTTAAAAAGGATGGTAACCATACAAAGTATGTTATACAATTACAATTGAATGAAATTAGAAAACACAAATGTTCCCCATACTGCTTTCTGGGTTAAAACTGGACCATTTCAGGGATCCTAAATAAATAGTAAATTTGAAATAAAAATGCATGTCAGTTTTTAATCATGATGTCAGGAATGATGATTTTTTTTGTATTTTATTTTCATCTGATGGGGAGCATATACGCCATAAGTAAATTATTTTCCTTCTATCATTGTAGTGATTTACATTTAACCATTTACATTTATCTCAATTTTTGT
>NW_004444308.1:250473-259128 GCF_000243295.1 Trichechus manatus latirostris
AAAAAGATAGGAAAACACAAACCTTCCTGGTAATTACAGAAGAATATATCAAACCATGAGGCACCATTTTTTTATTTCTTAGGTTGTCAAAAATTTTAAGATGCACAGTCAAGTAGAATATGGGAAATCACATTATCATAAACTGTTGATGGGAGCATACATTTAAATAACCATTTGAGTGGAAAGTTTGAAAATAGCTATCAGAATTGAGCCTGCTGTTGAGGGAGATTTATTGATTGGAGGAGATAACCTATTACTAGGGGAAAGAAAAGGCATTGAGTTTAACTAGGAAGAATAGGAGTTAACCTAATGAATTGGGAGAACTATGCTCATGAGACAGACCTTGGCAAAAACAAAACAAAAAAAGTGAGAGAAAAACAGAATGGTGGGATGTTTGCCTGGATTTTACAACAGTGAGGATAGCCAAGCATCTCGTCATCATCGTTGTTAGGTGCCATTGAGTTGATTTCGACTCATTGACGCATATGACAGAATAGAACTGCCTCATAGGGTTTTCTTGGCTGTAATATTTACAAGAGTAGGTTGCCAACTCTTTTGCTCACAGAGCTGCTGATGTGTTCGAACTGCCAACCTTTCAGTTAGCAGCCAAGTGCTTAGCTTTTTGTGCCACCAGGGCTCCTTAAGAGTTACTTTAGGAGGATACAATCAGGTATATGAATGTGCTCAGCCAGAGCTATGTTGTGCAAACTCCAAACACCTTGGCCTTAGGATAACAGCATTATAGGCAAACAAACAAAAAGCAACATGAAAATGGGCTGTCCAGTAATTAAGGGCAAATTATCCCAGATAGCTTCACTTTGGGGGATATTGGGAGGAGATTTTCAAATGATTTCTGAAGGACACCAAGAATAAGTTGAAGAATGAGGAAGAGTTTCACTTTGGCACAGACAGGTTAACTTGAGCTTGCAAACATTAGTAAGCAAGAGTGTTTTCTGTTGCTGCTTCCCCAGGCTGCTAGAATCCTTTTCTATAAATACAAATGATATGAGTATATTGATACGTATTTGCTAATATTAACTAGTTCTCTGCATCACCTTAACAAAACTCACACTTTTAGAAAATTAAAAGATACAGCACTTTTTTTACTCATAAAAGTCCTATCCATATGCTAGGACCAAAAAAAAAAAATTACAGAAATCTTAGACAAGATACAAATGATTTTCTTGGCTCAAATCTCAAAAACTCTTTAACTATGTGTTTGGCTTGAGGTCATTGAGCTTGTTTGTTTTTTCCTTCCAAATGTGTGTTTTCTAACTTTGAAATATGTTTAATAAGGGAATTAGAATTTTCATGTTTGATCTATGATCCTTCTTTTCATTTTCATCATTTAGTATTAAGATCAAATTAAAAGCTATCAGAAACAGATTCACTTTTTTCTATTTTTCATATTTTCAGAGAAAATAGAGACACCCAGTATCAATGTTACATGGAAAACTCTGGTTTCTCGATAATTGTAAATTGTGCACTAGTAATATAAAGGTGACAGCAGCAATAAAACTGAGTGAATTTTTCAGATACGGTGGCATTAATCATATAATTATATAATCTCAACCTTCTCTTGACAGGTACAATATTGAACAAAGGCTCTAATGGCAAAATTACAGCATTAATTGGAACATACCTTAAAATTGTGGATTTATTTTGTTGAGAAGGTTGATACCAGATCTGAATAATTACTCCTGAAAATATATTCCGTTTGTTTCTTTTGTGTTTCAGACTTTACATTTACTTTGCTCACACTTTTTTTTTTTATTTTGGTAAAAATATGTAATAAAATATTTGCCATTTCAACATTTTTTACAGGTACAGTTAAGTGACGTTATGTTCATCATGTACAACCATCACCTCTATTTGTTTCCAGAATTTTCCATCACCCTTAACAGAAACTCAGTGTCCCCTGAGCAGTGACTCCGTCTTTTCCCTTCCTTCTCTCCCACCCCTGGTAACCACCAGTGAACTTTGGTCTCTATAGAGTTGCCTGTTTTAGGTGTTTCATATAAATCTTATCATACAGTATTTGTCTTTTTGTGACTGAATTATTTCACTCAGCATATTTTTTTTTAATTTTACTTTATTGTACTTTAAGTGAAAGTTTATGATTCAAGTTAGTCTCTCATACAAAAATTTATACATACATTGTTATGTGACCCTAATTCTTCTCCTTATACTGTGACAGCACACTCTCCGTTCCACCCCTGATTTCTGGTGTCTATTCAACCAGCTCCTGACCCTCTCTACCTTCTCATCTCACCTCTGGACAGGAGCTGCCCATTTAGTCTAATGTATCTACTTGAGCTAAGAAGCATACTCTTCACGAGTATCATTTTATGTCTCATAGTCCAGTCTAATCTTTGACTGAGGAGTTGGTCTCAGGAATGGTTTTAGTTCAGCATAATGTTTTCAGGGTTCATCCATGTTGTAGCATGTATCAGGACTTCATTTCTCTTTATGGCTGAGTAATAGTATTTTGCTTAGGTTTTTAGGTAGTTTCTTTAACACGTCATATGGATGTAGAGAATCAATCCTACAAAGCTATTGTAGAGCTGGAAGTGTGGGCAGCAGTGAATTACAGGTTCCCTGAGAATGGAACAAGACTAGGGCTCTGGATAATAAGTTTGAGGACAAATGTGGCAGGATTAGAAATAGCCCCAGATATGAATGCTCATAGTGACATAGAAAATGGATTAACAACATTTCTTGCCTCCTACTATATACCAGGCACATTATCTGTTTTCACCCCACAACAGCATTATGGAAGATTCCTATTATTTTCTGATGAGAAAGCTAGTTTCAGAAAAGTTAAAAAATGGACCCTTTATCCTGAGTAAAGGTGGAGCCAAGATTCACAGGTAGGGCTTAATGATACCACAGCCTGTGCTCTTTCCCCCATATCATTCCTATGTCCCAAGCTCAGGAAAACATCAGTTCAGATGGGAGAACACACAGCTGTGGTAAATGAAGACATGGTCAAAATGCAATGCTCAGACTATTGACACTGAGTGTCATTGTTCCTCTCACCCTTCAAAGCAGACAGTAGGTCAGGAATGAAGGGTTACAGTGTGAACAGCAGAGGTCGGGAATCCAGATAAAGGAACTGAATAACGTCATTTAAAATTATCTCAAGGACAGGCCTCCCTATGAGTTCATAAGGAGTTCTCCAGATGTGGTTGGCTGGAGGATGGGGGCGGAGCTGAGAGTAAGTTGCTGAGGGAAATGTCTCAAAATAGATAGATCTCTGTGGACAGGATCATCATCACTCGCTCACATGTTTTGTAAACCTCTGGCATCTTTCCTGTTTGCACTAGCTTTCTAGCCTCATGGCCTATCGTCATGGTCCAGAACCCTTCACCTTCTCACCTGGGCAGTTTATTCATTCCTTTCTTCATCAGTTATTAAATACTTAACTATGTGCCATGCACTGTGCTAGGCACTGGGGATGCAATAGTAATTGATACGGACATGGTCCCTATTTTTAGGGAGTTTATAATCTACTCAGAGATGGATGATATGGCAGGTAAACAAGAGGTTATAACACAGTGGGAAAATGAACATTAGAAGACAAGGATATCTCTTAAATAATGAGTCCAGCTGAATTTCTGAGCATTGCTCTTATTTGAGGATAGGCAAAAAGAAGGAGAATACACAGGTTAATTGTTAAGGGTGTATTGAAGCATTATTTGTGATAAAAATGACAAATTGGTAGTAATTCTGAGATATTTATAAATTTTTATGTTTAATTTTGCATATTATATGTGAGAGACAAAAAGTTATGACACATAGTCCCTGTTCTTAAGGAGCTTCCACTCAATGTTACAAAGGTATTTCTAGCTTTGGTCATTGATTTTTGGCATGGAAAGCAAACCCTATAGACACAGCCATTCCTTATGGACATGAGATTTGGGACAGTCCACACTATGAAAGGGATGCTAACATAAGACCCTAAAATTTGAAATACATGTAACAAAAATAGTTAATGACATGAAAATATTCACCACATATTGGTAAGGAAAAATAAAAGCTTATATAACAGCATGGCATGATGCCTGTTTTGTGATGTTTTTGTATATTTATTCAAGGAAGAAATCCAGAAGACTGCCATGTGTAGCACATAGCAGGTCTTTAGTAATATTTGTTCAAAAAAAAAAAAATGACCAAATGAGTAAGTGAATATAACAATCTAGTAATATTGCATTTCTTTGAATATTGCAGTTATGAGTCATGTTAATTTTCTTCTTTCTACTTCCTTTATAGTCCAAACTTTGTATAATAAATAAATAATACTTAATAATTTAAAAACATTAAGTGTGGTTGTTAAAATATATTTAACAAGAAAAAAAATTATAAAAAATCAACCTAAGAGCTAACAAGTTAAGACAATCTCCCACAATCGAACTTTATGACTGAGAAGGCAGGGAAAATATGGGTGAGATTTTTGGGTTGATAATATGTATAACTGCCTCAGATCCTTTTTAGGACCAGTTGTAAGGGCTAAATGCCTTCTTTATATCCACTCTCCCTGTCCTGTCACCACCAATAAATGTTAAGGAGTGTGAAAATCTTGCTTTATTCTACCCCAGGAACCTAACTATTAACTTATTTTCCACTCTTCATATATCAAGCCAACCCTACTGACACAACATCATCAGGACAGTCTATGACATTTCCTTACTAGGCTGTGAACTCTTTGAGGGTAGATATTGTGCCTTATTCATCTATTTACAGCATCCAACGCAGCATTAGACAAAAACAGAGTATTTTATAAAGACCTATTGGATTTTACTTACACTGCTAATCCAGTATTGAAAAGGGCCCTGAATTTAGATCATCTTTATTTTCTAGCCTTGTTTTATAGTCTATTAAGAATAAATATATAGGTAAGCTGGTTTCTTTGAGGATTACAGATAGTGTCCAAGGAGCAAAAGAATGGGCCTTTAGAGTATCTGATCTATGCAATTAGCATCATATAAATAGAAATGGTGCATTACATAGGTAAGAGGATGATGTTAGCTTGGTACCCATTTGTCCTGCACATGCATGTATGTAAAAATACACATCATTTGTGCCCAAGCACATGTTTTGCAGGGAGGAATACAGATTCTTTTAGAATAAATCAGAAAACAGTAGCCTTAAAAAGATGTAATCACAAAAATCTGGCTAGCAAACCAAAACACCTGGAAGTCTAACACCAGAAAACAATTTTCATATATGCATAAGCTGACCTATGGTTTTACCTTGACACTTTGTTTGATGCACCATTACCTCCCTGAAGCAGGTATCACAACTGACTCTGACCTCTCTGTTTGAATTGTCTTTCTGTATCTTGAAGTCAGTAAAGCTACTTCACAGGTTGGCTGTTACACCGTCAGCCTATTCTGGATGTTATCTCCAGAGCTCGTTAACAGTACATTTGTTCCTCACATTAAATGAGGCATTGGACCAAGTGGAGACATGAATACAATTCTGCAGTTAGCAAAGTTCAGGAACCATATATAGGGTGAGGTATGCAGTGATACTATTAATCTTTTTTTGCTCCTCTTTATTCCAAAACCTGTAATTTTTCTTTTTAATTATTTCAGAGTTATAGTGATTGTAAAATGTTCCTGGAGCTCTGGTGGTGCGGTGGTTAAGAGCTTAGCTGCTAACCAAAGGGTTGGCAGTTTGAATCCACCAGCCACTCCTTGGAAACCCTGTGGGGCAGTTCTATTCTATCCATAGGGTTGCTATGAGTCAGAATCAACTCAATGGCAATGGATTTGGTTTTGGTTTTGAAAATGTTCCTATACTGCACACGTTTAAAAGTACACTTTAGATTTTTTTCTTCATGGAGGAATCATAAATTTAAGCTTGTATAGAATTATTAGGTAACCTCTTCCTCTAGAAACTCAAATCAAGAGCTAAGTTTGAAATAAGTTAGACAGGCTTTAATGAGAGTTAAAGCAAAAAAGCAAAAAGAGATGAGACACAGATATTTTCATTTAAAGTATTGACAGAGATGTTCACTTTTTATAGTCTTTTTCATATTTGGTAATGTAGAAAGTATGGGTTTATTGGTTAACTGTGCATTTATTTCCCAAATGCATCGGAAATGTATAAGTTGCTTTTTTTTTAAATAAAAAATTACTCTCTTGAAAAAGAGGCTGTAAATTAAGACAGAGGCTCCATAAAGCAGTTGTTCGTGCAGCCATGAAAATGAGTTATAGGCCATGAGAGATTTAGAGAGGCCTCCTGGTTAAAGTGCTGGACTCTAGTGATAAGGAGGAGATTTCTAGTTTGGGTTTTACTACTAAATAAATGCATCACCATGGGATAACTAATCTCTTGTGTTCCCAGTATTCTTACATGTAAAATAAGAGCAGTGGATGAACTGATCTTCATGGACTATACTATGAGACTAGGATTGTAAATCTGAAGCTTGTATAAATGTTATTTTCTTTGGTTATTTATAACATTTTATTTGATTTTTACAGAAATCTTTGAGTAATGTGGAATGCTGGTGTTATATGTACTTAGCTAAAAACATAAATAGATAGGTGATATTCCATGTTAGATTTAGATGAGAGAAGACAAATATCTAGCAAATATAGCACTAACTTCTTTTGGCCTTGCAGCAATGGCAGATATCAATAATTGATCATGCTGTATGATTCTTTTGAGAATCCCAAGGCTGGTCTTAAGGCCAAAATAATCAAGCAGCAACTGCCTACTGATTATAAAAATGAAATTCAGAAAGATTAAAAGATTATTCAGAGTCACAAGGTCATGTGGCTCAAACTTTGGAGCTAAGTCTTGAACCAAGGTCATTTGATTTCTTAACCTGTAACAAGTAAAATCCAGTGATTAATGTTCATTAATATTTTAGCTGGCAATGGAAGACAGATAACAAGGTAACAGGATGTAAGTTTACAACAGTGAGTAACCTTGGGATAAAAAGAACACACACGCATGCACATGCAAATATACACACATAGATGTGCATACACACACATATGGAGATATGTGGATGTCTTACAGATATTCCAGACTTAAAGTGTCCTAAACTGATTTCCTTACCTTTTTTTCCCACATCCTTATCCTTATACTGAAGGCTTCCTGCAATCCTTTCTTACAGTTGCTCATCACAGAAAATGTGGGAGTTATATTTGACAACTGACTTATTTCTTACTTTCATTTCTCTTATCAAATCTGTGAACAAATTCTTCAAAATATATCTGGAATGTGACTGTTTCTTATTGCTCCTCTGCTTTTGAACCATGCTTATCTTTCTCCTAGATTATTGCAAAAATTCTTATTCTACCCCTGCTTCTGTTCCAGTCATTTCCCTATTCTCTCTGTTTTCCTTCTTTGCTCTGCGTTGTACATTTTCTAGGGATTGGATCCTAGAAAAGGCATTTCTCAGACTTCCTTGACAGCTGGCTTCTGCTTAGATTCGGCCACTAGAAGACACAGTTGGGAAATTGGAAGCTGGAAAGAGGGAAGAAGCCAGTGCTCTTTCTTTGAGGGTATAATTAGAAGCAGAGGGTGGTTACAGGCCAAAATGTCCTTCAGTGGCAACGGCACGGGCAGTGGTTAGTGACTGTGGGCTTTGAAGGTTCTAGCTGCAGTGTCAGAAACTTAAGCAGCAGCACAATCAGTGGAAGTGTGTCCTGGGCTCTGTCTGGTAACACCGTCTTCTCCATTTGTTTCCTCTAGCACTATGTGAGCTACAAAAGTCTCTGGATTACTTCAGCTTCTTTTTGATTCTTTATCTTTTTCAACACTATGTAACCAAACCCTGGTATTAAATCCCCTCTGTTTTAGGTACCATGTGTGGTGTCCATTTTTCTGACCGAATGCTATCTGATACATTAACTATCCTTCAGCCTACACTTAACAGGAAATCTAGTGATTCTACTAAAGCTGGCCACACTATATCCCTTCTTCATTCAAAACCCTCTGGTAACTAAAATCCAAAGTATTTTTCACTGTTCTATAAAGCCCTATACAATTTGATCCCTAGTTATCCCTCTGACTTCATCTCTACTACTAGTTGATCACTTCCCTCCAGACACATTGGAATCCCTTATTTCCTTGAGCTCTTCAGTCATCTTACAACTTAAGGACCATTCACTTCTGTTCCCATTGCCACTGAATGCTCTTCCCCGGATGTTTTAACATGGCTTGTTTCCTCTCCTCAGTTAGGTCTTTGCCATAGGGACAACTTTAAGGCCTTCTTTTCTAAAATTGCATTTTACTCCCCTTCTCAACACTCCTCCATTCATTTTCTCTATATCACTTTATCTCCACTAATGTATTTTTTTTTTTTTTTTACTTATTTATCTGGTTTATTTTCTGCCTGCATTCATTAGAGGGCAGGCATTTTAATTGTTTTTTCATTGCTATATTTTTAACCCCTAAAACATTGCTTAGCTCACTTAAAATTTTTGAACAAATGATTAATAATACATTGGAGGGGTGGCAAGAGTAGCTGTGGGGAGACTTCTAGGAACCACAGGTAAGAAATGATTATGATTTGTACTAGGATGGTGCAATAGGAATGAAAGGGGAAGACAGATTCAAAGTATATTGAGAACACAATTCAGAGTTAGATGATAGCAACCTGTATATATAATAAAGCAGTGTAGATTTAACATAATA
>NW_004444308.1:260959-265093 GCF_000243295.1 Trichechus manatus latirostris
TCTGCTGCTGCCTTTCACCATCTGTGCCATCTCCAGTGTAACAGCTCTCCTCACTTCCTTCTGAGTCCTCATCAGAATTGTCTTTGATGTCCACAATTCCACCAACAGTCTCTTCAAGGCAATCTTAAAACTCTTCCAACCTCTACCCATTTACAGTTTCAAAACCACTTCCACATTTTAGGTATCTGTTAGAGCAGCACCCTGTTCCTGGTACTAAATTCTGTCTTAGTTATCTAGTGGTGCTATGACAGAAATACTGCAAGTGGATGGCTTTAACAAGGAGAAATTTATACTCTCACAGTCTAGAAGGCTAGAAGTCCGAATTCAAGGTGTCAGCTCCAGGGTAAGGATTTCTCTCTCTGTCAGCTCTGGGGGAAGGTCTGTATCATCAATTTTCCCCAGTTGAGGAGCTTCTCAGTGCAGGGACCCTGGGTCTAAAGGACATGCTATTCTCCTGGCTCTTGTTTCTTGGTGTATGAGGTCCCCATGTCTCTCTACTTGCTTTTCTCTTTTATATCTCAAAAGATTGGTTTAAGACACAACCTAATCTTATAGATTGAGTCCTGTCTCATTAATTGCCACCAATCCCACCTCAGCATCATAGAGGTAGGATTTACAACACATAGGAAAATCACATCAGATGACAAAATGGTAGACAATCACACAATACTTGGAATCATGGCCTTGTCAAATTGATACACATTTTTGGGGGACACAGTTCAAGCCATAACACTGCTGATCTCAGCTGGACTCCCTTTACATATCTCTGGGTCAGCTGATCTAGGCTAGACCAGCTAGAGAGCTAGAGCTAAAGATTGATACAACATTGATTATGACAGGGAAGCACTTTTAAAGCCCTTATATCCAAAATACATGCAAGATAGTATAATTCTGACCAACATTTCTCACAGAACTTCAGAAGACAGTTCCCTACCAAATTAATATTTTCCAAAGATACAACCTCTGTAATGAAAACTCATGTTTCAAGACAAATTCAAATAAAAATAATCAGATATTTATTGAGCATCTTCTATGTACTAACCACCATGTTAGGAAGGCCCTGGAGATACAACAAATGCTGTATCTGCTTTTCCAGAGATATATACCAAAGTAATTGCTACAAAACATCAGATTCTGAATAAATCATGAAAGCATGGCAGAAAATGGATAATATAAACACAGATGACTATGCCATGTAGTTCATAATCAGAGCAAAATATAGGCATCAAAGCAGTCCCTTTTGGGAGTACAGAATCCATGATGCTGATTGGAAACTGTACCACAAGCAGACATGCTGTAGTAGTGATCTATACTCTGGGGAAGATGTAGTTGAGGAATGATCTGTGTTTTCCAAAGGGCTCACTTTTTGTGAGGTAAAAGCAGAGTGTGGAGTACCACACTTCAAAGAATACCCAGTTTATTGGCTATCTCTTTCTAATCAGATTTGCATTCCCATGTAGTAATCTCACTCAGCACGCTAACATGAGAACAGCTACAGAATTAGATTGCTTGCTTTTCATATCATAGAATATATTGTGCATCTATTACATAATAATATAAGTAAAATGAAAATCTAATATGTCATTCTGTGAAGAAGCCAAAGCAGAAAACCTACACAATTAAAGATACATGAGAATGACATATGATAAAATCCATCTCCCACTAGCAGTTTACAAAACACAAAACATATCTTAATAAAATACTTCTTTAATATGACTGTAGTAATATTTAAATTGTTTCATAATTAAGTATGATGCTGAATATTTATAAAACAATATTCAGCATTATTCTTTATCATGAGGCACTGGAAGCATTCTCTTAAGATTCAGAGGAATAAAAAAGAGAGGTACTATCATTGATTATTTAACATTGTTCAAGATGTGCTAGTCATTTCAATAAGACAGAGAAAGAAATATGAAGAATACACATGAAATTTCAAGTTTGAAAAGGAGGCAGCTAAATTATTATCTCAATGTGAAGATGATCAGGGTACATTCCTGGGAATTCTTAGCCTAGCGATTTACCTTGTACACTATTAGAAAACATAAATTAGGTCAGTAAAGTGACTGGTTACAAAATTAATATATAAAATAAGTAGGTTTCCAAGATGGAAAACAGTGCAGCCATTTTAAATGTGCATACACAATCACCATTTGAGTGCATTACTGTTGCTTTTTGGGCAGAGGTCCTCAAATAGGAAGCGTTTGTTTAGTTTGTCCTCAGTTCATGGCACAGTATTGCATAAGGTCTATGCAAGGCCCCTCTCTTTTTTATTTAGTTCTTTATTTGTTCATTTCCTTTTATCCAAGTACCTATCTCTCACTCCCTTAACACCCCAATTAATAACTATTCTATCTGTTTAATGTGTTTTTGCAAAATGCGTGGTCACTTTTATGATTGCACATTATTCTTAATGGTCATATGTACATTTTATTGAGCCACTCTCCCAATGATGGTGATGTATTAATTTTTCAATTCAAAAGTTATTAAAAAAAGATCTGCTCTTAAAAAATGTTTCCGACTCTCCAGATAAGGGGTTTGAATTCTTAACATTCTTGTGTCAGGCTTTCCCAGAGGCACCCTAAAATTCATTATTATGGTTTCTCCTGTTAACACCAAAAGTATGACAAACCTCCCTCCTGCTTCATTACATTTATTCCATACAACACTGGTCTGCTGTGGCATTTCTATTTTTCAAATACATAAAACATTCATATATACTGATTTTCTTGCTGGATCTCATACAAACCATGTAATATTTAAAAGAAGAGAAGTGGTTCATAAAGAGGTGTAATTTCTTATAGCTTCTACTAGAGTGGGCTGAGAAAGGTTAAGTGGTTTTTATCACATTTAATGGACTTCTGTCTCCATCCTAAAAATAACAGTCCACGTACTAGAGAAGCAGTCATTTGATCAGCAGACAATACAGTGCTGGAGACACTGTCTGACAATGGAAAGCTTACAGTTTCATACTAAAGAAGAAGACCAGGCCCACTTTTGGAAATGATAATGACTGAAATATGTAGGGTGTCACCTCATTCAGAAGGTCTAACAGAAGAAAAATAGGTGCTTTCTTGTGCAATGTAGAGAAAGCTATTAGAGTGAAATAGACCATGTCATCTGACAAGAAAGGATTATCTGGGAGAACAAGGCAGGTTGTGTCTGGACAGCAGCCCCAGCACGTAGCCTTTAGGGAAGGGACAGCTGGGTATTGTCACATTCACCAGGTCACATGGTGAGGCAGACCCAGCAATAATTAATCAAACAATGGAAATGTATATTTGTGATCAGTCCCAAGTACATCTGCATAGCACAAATAAGCTACACAAACAAGAGGCCCAGATCCACGTGTTATTTATATGGGCCTCGTTGAGTATCCCCCTATAAGCAGCTGACATAGGTGGGAAAAACCCAGATCTGGTTTGTAGTGTGTCAGTTCAATATGTTGGAATAAGTGGAAATATAAGCTCCCTCAGTCGTGGCCCTGAAAGATAGTAGTGAGGATAAATCTTTCCAGGGGGAAGAACTTTGAGCAGTACACCTGGTCATTAACTTGGTGTGGAGGGAGAAGTGGGCTGAGGTAAGATACACATGGACTTTCAGGCAGTGGTGAATGGCTTAGATGGTTGGTCAGGAGCCTGGAAGAACTGAGACAGATAGGGCTTGGTAAGACTAATGTGGATTGACCAATGGGAAGGGACACAAGTTGTAAACATCTTATTGATCATGAGTGGATATCCATTCCAGGGGAGACAAGCCAGCTTCTAATGTTTGGCAGCCTCAGTGCTCGCTCAGTGAACTCATGGATGGAGTAACCATAGTATCCCGGATGGAGACTATGCATGAATCCCATAGCATGGGCTAGAAGCAGCAAAGACTGATGCTGAGTCCTCATGTTGGTACCATCCCTCAAGGAACTCAGTGAGCTATCCATCATGAACTGGGTATCCAGGGTGTTGCTTGGATGATCCATGTGGATGTTCAGTTAATCGAAACTGATAGAATAACTAGGAGAGGTAAGAAAGATGATGAATTGGAGGTTAAAATCTTTAGGAGAGAAAGATGTTGAGTCAATTTTGACTCCTAGCAACCCTATAGGTCAGAGTAGAACTGCCCCATAGGGTTTCCAAGGAG
>NW_004444308.1:265868-284602 GCF_000243295.1 Trichechus manatus latirostris
CTGAATGATAAAACTGGCCTGATTGCTTCTTCCTCTGAATTAAGCATAATTTGGCACGAGGCAGGTTATACAAGGTTATATACAACTATCCCTAAAGTATAATGTTCTTTAAATTGACAGTTGCCTGAATTTGTTCTGACTACTACACAGGTCATATTTTAGAACACACATGTTCCACATTCTCGAATTGGTGTACCTAGGTGTACAGACTGTGGCAGAAATTGCATAGGCTGCAGTGTGGTTACACAGAATTTCCACATGAGCTGACTATTGCTGTACTTTTTCTCTTCTTCTTAAGGAAGGATAAAATAATTCTAGTGGTTTGTGTTAAATATTATAATCTCTATTAGCATGAAATACATCTTTATTAGCAGGAAAATGAAAATATTTGTATCATACTGTATTAGTGATCATAAAATTGCATTGTATCAGGTACTATGGTTAAGAACCATCACTTTAGAAAATTAATTTTTATTTCATTGGCTCAGATAATTGGGAAGTGGTACTCCTGCTAGAAATCTGTGCCTAGCAAACGAGTCATCTGTCCCCCTCTGCCTGCTCATGCAGGGCATGGGGCTGTGGAGTCTGATGCCGCTGAAGAGGTTGACAGCAGATTCTCAAGCTGGAAGGACAAAGCAAGGTATACAAAGATTAAAATAATCTTGAGCTTCTAAAAGATAGGAGCCAAATCTTTCCATTTTCTTCTTTCTACCCTTCTCTCTTTTCAGCATAACTGAAACATAGTTAACACTCAACATACTTTTAAAACTTTAAATGCAGTTCAAGAAAACAATCAGCAGGGAAGAAGGACCAGGATAAATATTGAGATTCCTCAGTGAGCAGAAAGGCTATAGAAAGAGGAAATTCAGATGTCATTAAGTCATGGATAATGGTGAACATTTTCCAGCAGAGGATGATGTCAAAATTTCCGTTATCCATGTAAGGAGGGCACCATGAGCTTCACTGCTCAGCTGATCCTTTTGTCTGCTCCTTTTTGGGCTAGAGTGTTCTATAAACATCAGTTAAATCAAGTTGATTGATAGTGTTGCTTACTAATTTTTTGTCTACTTTTTCTGTTAACTATTAAAAAGAGACCTTTAATATATGACTTTCTGGAAAGGGCAAAACTATAGAAGCAGTAAAAAGGTCTGTGGTTTCCAGGAGTTTTGAGGAGAGGAAAAAGAGATGAATAGATAGAGCACTGGGGATTTTTAGGGCAGTGAAGCTTTTCTGTATGATACTCTAATGTTGGATATATAACATTATACATTTTCTAAAACCTGTAGAACTGTACAACACAAAGGGTGACCCCTAATGTAAACTATGGACTTTAGTTAATAACAGTGTATCAATATTGCTTCATCAATTATTAAAAATGTACTGCACTAATGTAAGATGTTAATGATAGGAAAACCGTATACAGGGGAGAGAGGATAAATGGAACTCTACTTCCTGCTCATGTTTTCTGTAAACTTAAAGCTGCCCTAAAAAATAACACCCACCTCCAAAAAAAAAACCAAAAAACAAACCCATTGCCGGTGAGTCGATTCCAACTCATGGTGACCCCATAGGACAGAGTAGGACTGCCCCATAGGGTTTCCAAGGAGTGGCTGGTGGATTCGAACTGCCAACCTTTTGGTTAGCAGCTGAGCTCTTAACCACTCTGCCACCAAAGCTCTAAAAAATAAAGACTATTAATTAAAAAGAGAGGGTGTTGAGATCTCCAAACATAATATTGTATTTATTTATCCTTACAGTTCTATTAGTTTTCACTTAATATATTTTGAAGATCTGTTATTAGGTGCATAAAAGTTTAGAATTTTATGTGTTCCTGATTTTTAATCTACTGATCTTTTATTATAAAATGATCATCTTTATCTATGATTATATTCTTTGCTTTGAAGTCTATTTTGTCCAATGTTAATATAGCCACTTCAGCTTTATTTTGATTGTGCTGGCATAGTAAGTCATTTTTTATGTTTTTTCTCGTAACATATTTATATCTTTATATTAAAAAAAAAATTTCTTGTAGGCAACATATATTTGTGTCTTGTTTTATAAGCTAATCCAGCAACCTCTGACTTTTATTTGGAGTGTTTAAACCTTTTACATTTAGTGTGATTATTGACATGATTTGGTTTAAATATGTCATTTTGCTATTTGTTTTCTAATTGTTCTCTATCTTCTTTGCTCTTTTTTCTCCCCTTTTCTGCATTTTTTATGGTTCTATTTTATCTCCTTTGTTGAATTATTTTTGTTCCATGATTTGAATGATCATATGCCCATTTGTAATATAAATATTAACCACAATGTTAATCTAAAAATATTGAGTAGCTATAATATGCTAGACACTGTTTTAAATATTTGTGGACTTTAGTTTTCATAGCATCTCTGAAGCACTTAGTATTATCCTCATTTTATAGATTATGTAACAGAATTAAATTACTTATCAAAGATCACTTACAGCTAGTAAGTGAGGGAGCTGAGGATTGAGCCATATCTCCACTAGGCCTGAGTCTCATTTGTGACAATTATGCACTTTCTAATTTGTACATGGGTGGCCTACTGATATTCTTTTTCTTTGCAACACACCAGAATATAGCCTTGAGTCTCAGCACGCACAGAAAATCTAGGCCTTCTGAAGTCAATTGCTTAGCATCTTGCCATTTTCCATTTCTGATCAGTTCGTGCTCCCCTGCTTTACATGGTTTATCTTTACTATCTTACTATGACTTAAAGCCTTATGCCAGCCTCATTTATTCATAATCATAACTAAAATTATTGAGTCACATAATATGCCCAACACCAATCTAAGTACTTTACATGTTAACCTAGTTGTTCTTCAATACAATTATGTGAGGTAGGAACTCTTATTACTATTTCCATTTTACAGATGATAAGACTTAATTTCAGGTGTGCAGCTTGAGAAACCTAATGAAAAGTTGGAAACACTTCATTTTCTGCACATTTTATCCATTCTAGACTCCTATGGCGTAGACAGCCGATTATTCAACAAACAGAATACAATGTGAACAGTAGTCTGTGGTGTGGGTGTGCCAAAAGGCCTAAAACATTAGTCCCATCATTGTGTCATGCTGGCTAAACACCACTTCTGGCTAAACACCACTTCTGTCAAAACAGCCTTAGTTTCCCACATATGCCTCATCACTGTAACAATAGATACATGGCTACAGCTGCTTCTTGTGTATCCCCAAAGGTGAAGGCAGATGAGGAACTCCCCCACTTTCCACTTTCACTCCCTTACTAAGTTGCATATGTCTGATTTAACAGATCTCTGAAAACAGCCAAGAGCATATTCAGAGGTTTCCTTTCTACTCTTTTTCTCCATACTGGCCCAATCCTGGATTTATCCCATGCTTGCTTATGATTTAGTAGAGAACAGGTCCATGTGGACTTGAATTTACTTTGCTAATGAATTTCTAAGTCATCATGAAAATGCTACCTACTCCATTTCATGACTCCCAAATGAACCTTAGTATAGTTTTAGAGGAATGTGCCGTTGCTCTTGGTTTTCAGGGTTTGGGTAGTGTTCTTTGGGATTAGGTTCTATGTTTCATTCCCAAAAGAAGAGGGTAAGTCCCTAAGTCTGGTGAAGACTTTAAAACTTGACTCTGAGAGCTTGTAATTGATGTAGATAATCAACGTATTGTCCATATGTTTTACTTAAGCGTTACACACACATTACCTTATTTTGGTATAAAATGAAACTTACAGCATAAATAAATAACTCTTCAGACTTCTGATTCCCCGGTTCCTTCATACTAATGGGTTTGAAACTGCCTGTTTAGAAAAATTGATAAACACATGCTGAATTGTTTTATTTCTGACCAAGAATTTTTCAGACCTAATTTTATTAGATATAATTGCTTAAGTTTTCCCAGCTGTACAGGTTTCCTGCTCTTCCTCATGAGAAATCATAAACTAAGGCCAAGACCACATCAAGCCATTTGTTTTTAAATATTAACCACTGCTCTGGCTTCTCCCAGGTACTTTCACTCTTTTACCTTCCTAGAATGAGCATTGTAACTTATTTCCAGGAATCATTTTTTTTGGAGCTGGATGAATTGTAGTCATTTGAAGATCAGTTATTATTTCTACCCATAGTTCAGAATAAAGTATAGTGAAACAGGATGGTCAAATTAAACCACTGAGTTTTTGTTTTTTTAAACTTGAATATTTATTTGTGTTTGTCATATAAATTGGAGGGAGGAAAATAATTTTCACTGCTGGAGCATAAAACAGATTAGACATAATGGTACACAAAAGGCAAACTATAATCACCCTCTTGAAAATTAATACCATTTACAGAATTTGAATCCATTATTTAAAAAAAAAAAAATCCTGTCAGAACATTTTTAACCTCTTCTAGTTCTTCCGTGCGCCATCATATTCTCTCTCTGATGACCACATTGTGGAAGGCTGTGCCAGTAATTAAATAAATGGCATTGTAGCAGGCTTACAGTCATATAAAATGGCTCGACGCCAACTCTTTCTTTTCACTTTTTGACTTCGATTACTATTATACATTCTGACTCTGGAAATATTATTTTATTTAACAAAGTGGTTTAATTTATTACCAAATCCATTTTTTCTCAGTGGTGTATGTGACCCTTCTGAAAGTTAGCTTATGCTCACAGAAAAAGGAGCATAAAGTATTGTGTTAATAGTCATGCTTTTTCATAAGGAAAAAGTACATTAGACCTCAAGTATTCATATAATATGATTATCAGATTTGCAGAGAAGCAAACTCTCATACGATTGTGTTAGATATTCCAGTGTAGATTTTTTAGAATTTTAGGTGATAAACTGCTCTAAACCCAAGTCCAGTTTAGGTTAGTGCAGGCTCTACATGGCTGATGCCTATTGTATACAGCTGCAGTCTCATTCTAAATATATATCTAAATCTATATTTCATATTTTATATATAGCTGGAATTTATGTTTTATATGTGGTGAGAGGAAAGAATATAACTATTCTCCTAATGAGTAGCAATTGTTCCAGACACTGTGTCTCTACCTCTACCTCTGTCTCTATACTTAGCTAGATTGATAGGTAGATACCATGTATTGTGTATCTTGGATTATGAAGAGCATACATAAATAAAACCAAAGCAAAGGTAGTAAGGAAAACACTGAGAAGTTGACTATATCAAGTTATCTTTATGACACATGCTGAAAAAGCCCATAACAATTAAAAGACAGTTTGGAGAAAATATTTTGGATAGAAAGAATTTCTTATTTATTAAGACAAAACTTTAACATTTACAGCTCATGAAGAGCTCCTAGGAGTAAGTAAAAAACAAAAAAACAAAAACAAAAACACCCAGTAGAAAAATAGATAATATAAAAGGCTAGTCACTGAAGGAAAAAATAAACCAAACCCGTCACTGTCAAGTTGATTCTGACTCATAGTGACCCTATAGGACAGGTTAGAACTGCCCCACAGGGTTTCCAAGGAGCACCTGGTGGATTTGCACTGCCAGCCTTTTGGTTAACAGCCAAATTCTTAACCACTATGCCACCAGGGTTTCCACTCACCAAAGAAATGTAAATGACCGTTAAGCATGTGAAGAGATTCTCAAACTCACTTGCATTCTGGCAAGTAAATTAAACTAACCCTGAGATGCCTACCTTCATGCAGATTGAAAGATCTGATAATACCAAGTGATTGCTAGGACTTGAGCAGTAGTTATTCTCATAAACTTGTGAGAATAAAATTTAGACTACCCATTTGGGCAGGCAAACTCAAAAGTATCTATTAAAATATGCATACTTACATATTCCACTTTTCTATTTCTATCTTGAAATTCATTTATATAAAAACAAAAACAAAAATTGCCATCGAGTCGATTGCAACTGAAAGTGACCCTATAGGAGAGAGTAGAACTGTCCCATATGGTTTCCAAAGAGCAGCTAGTAGATTCAGACTGCCAACCTTTTGGTTAGCAGCTGAAGTCTTAACCACTGTGCCACCAGGGCACGTATACAGTGGTGTTCATTGTAATTTTGTTTATAAAAGCAAAATATCAGAAATTCTCTATCTACTTGACAATATGATTATTTTTAAATAAACTATAGTACATACAAACTATGAAATTCCATGCAATAGTTAAAAAAGAGGCATATTGTTGGATGGAAAAAAGAATGATGCATATAATATAAATCCTTTGTGTACATAGAAAACACACAAAAACTGTGTGTGTGTGTGTGTGTGTGTGTGTGTATTTGTATAGGTAAAGCTATTTGTAAGCAAATAAATAGGAAAGATCCGGCAGAATCACACACTTATAATAGAGCTCACCTCTGGTAAAAGCACCAATTGGCACTTCGTCCTTGGCTTATAGATCTTTTTCGCATGTCGTCTGTCTTCCCCCTGTGTGTGTGTCTCTGTGTCTGTTCTACTCTCTTTATAAGACACTATTCAGAGTGATTAAGTTTGGAATCCCCTCTACTCTGGCATGACCTCTTATCATAACAAAAGAAAATCTCTATTTTCAGACAGGGTCATATTTATATGTTTAGAGGTTAGGACTTCAGCATAACTTTTCAGGGGACACAATTCAACCCATAACAGTCCCTTTGAAGATGAAGCCTGAAACACTGCAAAGGTTATATTCTGTGAAACTTTTCCTGAAGCCTTCCACAGAGGGACCTGCAGCCCTTTGTGAGGGTAGCTTTGTGTGATGAAAGAGAAATAGCCAATGGACTTGTAGACAGAGATTTTAGTTATTTCTCCATTCTCGTAGTGTGTAGTGGAAAGTATAGTAAAAGGGAGAATACATACATTGGTTCCCTGAGCAATGAGAGGGCTAAGATGGTAGAAAGGGCCAAGAGAAAACTTCTGGAACTACCTTCACGTGGAAGTTCTACCAAGATAATATACCCAAATCCTTGGAGGAATTGCAGAAGTTAGTTCTATTGCTATAGACCTGAAAGATGCAAGAGTGGTGATTCCTACCCCATCGCCATTTAATCCACCTGTTTGGCCAACACAAAAGCCAGAAGAACTGTTGTATATTTTCAGAGATGTAATCCTATCGTGAAGCCAGTCACAGCTGCTGTTCCACATGTTGTATCTTTATTGGAACATATTGATACAACCTTTATAAATTAAAATATATTTGTGGTTGTTGGTCAACCCTATAAATAAAGGAACATTCTCCCGAAATTCTCCAGGGACAAGAGTATATCTTTACTGCCTTGCCTTGGGGCTAGATCACCTTCGGCGCTTTCAGTTATAACTGCATCTTAGTCATCTTGGTATCCCGTGGGGACATCTAGCTCATCCATTGCATTAAAGACATTTAATTGGACCTGGTGAAGCAAGCATCCTAGGTTTCCTATTAAGATACATCCCTGCCAGAGGATAAGAAATATATATGAAAAATCAAGGTCCTTGAAATCTTGAATTTTCTAGGGTTTAGTGCTTTATTTGAGCCCTAGTGGTGCAGTGGTTAAGAGTTTGACTGCTGCTAATCAAAAGGTTGGCAGTTCACCTCCACCAGGCACTCCTTGGAAACCCTGTGTGGCAGTTCTACTCTGTCCTACAGGGTTACTATGCATCAGAATCAACTTGATGGCAACAGTTTTTTATTTGTTTATTTTAGTGCTTTGTTGTATATCCTCTCTAAAGTGAGGAGCAAATTGTGGCACCTGTCACTGAACGGCACAAAGAAAGAGGAATAACCCTTGGTTGATTTCTTTGGATTTTGAGGTAACAGAGAATTTGGGTGTGCTGCTTCCAGCATTTACAGGTTGATAAGGTTGCTATGAGTTAAAATCGACTGGATGGCAATGGTTTGATTTGGTTTTTTAGTTTTGAGTGGACCCTAGCCTAAGGAATGGCTTTTGCAATAGGTCCAGGTTGAATACAAACTGCTCTATTACTTCGGTTTTATGACCCAGCAGACACAATGTTATTGGAAGGGTGTGACATAGACAAATAAGCTGTGTAGAGCTTTTGGCAAGTCTCAGGAGAATCACAGTGCAGATCCCTAGAGTTTGCAGTAAGGCCATGAATTCTTTTGTAACAACTATACTCCGTTTTAGGAAACCCTGGTGGCATAGTGGTTAAGAGCTACAACTGCTAGCCAAAAGGTTGGCAGTTTGAATCCACCAGGCACTCCTTGGAAACCCTATATGGGACAGTTCTGTTCTGCCCTGTGGGGTCGCTATGAGTTGGAACCAACTCGACGGCAACGGGTTTGGTTTTTTGTTTTATACTCCATTTTAAAAGTGACTCCAGACTTTGTAATAGGCCTTAATAGGGACTGAATAGTTGATAATAAGACACCAAGTTACTATGTGACCCAAAATGCCCATCGAGAACTTGGTATTATTGGATCAAATGAACCATAAAATTGGACGTGCATAGGAGCATTGCAGTTTTAAAATGGAAATGGGATATATGAAATCAGGCCCCAGCAGGTCGAGAAAGCAGCAGCAAATTGATGAACATGTGGCTCAAACTCCCATAGTAACTACTTATACAGCTTTGCCTTCAAAATTTGGCTTCATGGGGATTTTCCTATGAATAGAATGCCTTATTGATTGCTTTCTATCCCACAAAGCATTGCTTCTGACTAGGGTTCATATTTAACAGCAAAGGGAAGTATGACAATGGTTCGCGTCCTTGGAAATCACTTATTTTCCCACATACTTCATTGGCATGATATACTGAAATGTCTAGGTTAAGGCTAAATTGTGTATGCTGTCTTTTAGAAAGTGGTATATGCCTTCAATCAGTGGTACCATTGATGGGTACCATCTTCCCATAGCCAGAAGGCAGGTGTTCTGCATTCTCCAGAGCAGGTCCACACAAGGGGACCAGCAGGTCTGCTGGTTATAAATTCTTTCAGCCTTTGTAGGTCTGAAAAATTTCACCTTCGCTTATGAAAAATATTTTTGCAGGGTGAAGAATTCTAGGTTGATAATTGCTTTTCTTTTAATACTTTAACCCTTTCACGACCCAGGGTACAAATGGTATACCACCCATTTTTTCCAGCTCTCAGGTTCTTTGGGAGAACCTGAAGGTATTTTCTGCCCTCTAGTGGGGACTTTCATAATGACAAAAAGGAAAGAAACATTAGTTGAAACAAAATAGCTGGGATATGAGGGTTGTAAGTGAGGTAGTGCAACCAGGAAGTGTGATTCCATAAAAATTTTGTCCCTTGTAAGCATGTTTGTGGTTTCCTGTGTGATAGTTAGGGAGCCTTGGTGGTTTTTTTTTTTTTTTTGTGTGTGTGTGTATCATATTTGGAAAACCAGAGGTTCCCTATGTAAGAAGGTATCAAGAGAAACATCACTAGCCAAGGTCCGGAGGTATAGATGGGGGCCCTCTAATTATTGGGTTTGAGAACCTTAAAAGTTCTGTGGTAACCATGTAGTACCATATAATATTTCTCAAAATCTGTATTACCAACTAAAAATTTAAACACACTCCATGACTCAGCATGCTTCCATTAATGAAAACATGTGATATCAAAAAAAAAAAAAAAAACAAATGAAAAAATTAGGTTTTGAAAGGGTTACAGTTGTTGCTCGATTGTCTTTTAGCTTGCATAATTTCTAATAAAAAATCTGCTTTATTAGTATCTTTGTTTTTCTGTACATAATGTGGCTTTTCTCTCTGATAACTTTTAAGATTTTCTCTTTACCACAGGCTTTAAGTAATTTGTTTATGATGTGCCTCGGTGTAGTTTTCTTTATATTTCTTTTGCTTAGGGTTTGTTGAACTGCTTGAATCTGTAGGTTTACAATTTTTATTAAATTTGGAAATTTTTGGCTTCTATTCCTTCAGGTATTTTTTTTTTTTAATCCCCCCACCCCCCCCGCTTTCTTCTCTCTTATGGAATCTCCAATTACACAGACATTAGACTGCTTGAAGCTTTTCCTTGGTTCTCTTACTCTTTTCATATATTTCACGGTTTTACATTTTGGATTTTTAAAAATTGATATACTTTAATTTCATTAATTCTTTTGTAGTATCTCATCTGCTGGTCATCCAGTGTATTTTTCATTTAAGATATTAATTTCTTATCTCTACAAGTTTGATTTATGTCTTTTGTATATCTTTCATGTCTGTCTAATGTTCTCAATATTTTTTCTATCCTTTGAATGAATATATATATATATTTGAATATATAGTTATGACAACTTTTTAAATGTCCTTATCTGTTAATTCTTCTGTCCTTTATGCAACTTTAAAAAAAATTATTTTCTCCTCTTTATTGGTTTTGTTTTTCTGCTTCTTTGCATGCCTAGTAATTTTTGATTGCATGGCAGGCATTGTGACTTTTATCTTTATTTTGTATGCATTTTTAAAATTATTCTTGTAGATATTCCTGAACTATGAGACTCTGTAATCCTTTTGAGGCTTACTTTTAAGCTGTGTTAGGCATGATTAAATAGACCTTTTGCCTAGGGTTAATTTTTCCTTACTAGTAAAACAGTAACTGTCTAACTACTCTACCTTCCAGGTCCCTTATGAGCTCCAGATATTGTTTCCTCTAATCCTTTTGAGTGTTTTTAGTTTTTCTTCCCCCTTTGGCCATGGATAGTTTCCTTATACGTATGTGTTGATCATTATGCAACTGAAGACTTGATAGGGATTCCCTGTATATCTACAGAGCTCTCTATCTCTTTGCAGCTCTCCCTTCTGTAATATTCAGCCATTGTAAACTCTAGCAACCTTGAACTCCCTGAACTCCTAACTCCATCTGTTTCACTCACAGAAACTGCTGGGCTCTTTCCAAGTTCCCTTCTCTGAACTGCAGCCTTGAAAACTCTCTCAGTTCAATAAGCTGTGGCAGTCATAGGGCTCATTTTGTTTTCCCTTTCTCAGGTATCATTGTCCTGTGCTGCCTGATGTCCAACAGCTATATATAACCATTTTATATATTTTATCCATTTTGTTTAGTGTTTTTATGTGGGAGGCTGACTCTAATCCCTGTTACTCTACCTTGATGAAAGTGGAAGTATACCTTTTACTGTTTTAATTTTAGAGAGTCAAAATAAAATTGAGAATGGACAGTGTAATAAGTTCAAATTATTTTCCATGAGGAAATGACATTTTATTTAAGGAAATATATTTTATAAAATAAGATTATTTAAAAGTAAAACACAAAACATATCCTGTAAGACCAGTGTGGGTAGTTCAGGGTAAAAGTTACTCAAACCAAGGACTTCTCACTCTCAGACCCAAATACAGAGTACTAGGGCTGACTCTTTATACTTAGATTTGAGAGACACAAATCATAGGTGACTTTGACAGCTTCATTTTCTCTCCATCCATTTTGTCACCCCTCTGTGAGTTAGAGATGCCTGGTTACTTGTTTAAAACATGTACAAGGCAGTTTGCACTGAAACAACAGAGCAGCTCCATTTCCCTTAATGTACTTTCTCTTATTAAGCCCTGCGTAGAGCTGACCTTCCATTCATAAATCCTCATTGTGTGCTTAGTGTTTGCTGAGATTCAATGGTTTTAAATTATTAATAATAAAAGCATCTGGTCTCTCTGGACTAGAAAAATCAACATTATTTAATATCAAGGGAATTGTACGCTTTTTTTTTTTAAGTCACCATGAACATACTGAAATTCAAGTAAAGGCAAAATTACTATGTTACATTGAGTGTCTGTATTCTGTTTTTGTTCAAGCTCTACATTCAACTCAGTTATTTCTGGCAGCAAATCCTTCTTGTTATGACTCGGTGTTATCACCCCATCAAGTGTTAAATTAAAAATAAAAATTTCTTCATCTTTAGTAAGTAGCCTTTGTGAAACGTGCACCTTAATATCCTTTCTGTTAATTATGAGTATATATTCTAAAAATATTTCGATTTATCTTTGACTAAAAGACAATAACTTTATAAATCTAAATATCTTTTTATCTTGGATCTTCATCCTAGCTTGCTAGCCCTGTCCATTCTCAGAAAACACATCTCTGTCAATAAGACTTCCATCTGAAAGTCTTTTAATTACAGTACTAGTAATTTGATAAACCAATCAAACAGAATGTCCCTGAATACCCATTTTCCCTTCCATAAGTTACATAAATAAAAAATGAAAAAAAAAAACAACCCAGTTGTTTCCCAGTGGAGAAAACTTCCACTCACCATGCTTTCTCATGTCACACTGAACTGGCTTCACTGAGCTGGAAACCTTAGAAGAGCAAAAGTGTGGCTATTATGTGACTGACAGTTAAAGCCTCTGATTGGTTGAATACTTCTGTGACTTTCTGTAGGGCTCTTTGATCCTTAACTCTTTCATGTTAGATGGAATTTCAGAGTACAAGTGATTTTCTAGAAAATTCCTTTTTTTCCTTCTCTCCTAGGAAAGTACATATTTGAAAACGTAGGACTAGTAATTGATTACGTTAACAAACTTGCTAAATTCATGTTTGGTAAAATACCATAGCAGCTGAAGACTCAAATACATTTTCTGGGAAATAAGCAGGGTGGTTGTAATAGAGGTATAACAAATTAAAATTGAGGCACCTGGATTCTAGTGCCAGTGTTGTGTCTAATTAGTAGTGGGATCTCTGTGCTTCAGTTCTCCCATCAGTAAAATACAGGGTTTATATTACATGATCTAGAAGGCCTTTATAAGTCTGAATTCCACATCCGTGTTTTACTTATTTGGCAAAAGGGGGAGGGAAAAGGAAATTTTGTTGTACTCAGCCTGTACAATGAATAGCCATTAGAATAGCCATCTGAGGACGAAATTAACAATGCTAAACTCTTCCCTGCACTGTGGTCTTCGTGAACCATTTCAGTGATCATGACAATGATCATGGCCCTTCATTGCCTGATCTTCAGTGTCTTGAATCCTTGTTTTATATATTTTATATGCCTTTGTTTTTTTTTTTTTTTCAAGTAGGCAGGTAAGTCTAGTTCTTGTTACTCCATTTTACCTCGAAGGGAAAGTCACAATTTACCTTGAAATACATCAAAAAATAAGAGATTGATTTGATGAATAAAGGATGGTGATGGCTGTGTGATAAAGTATGTTAATAGTAGAATATAGATGGTGGGTATACAAGTATTTACAATAATGCTCGTTTGACTAGTTTTCAGACTTTCAAAGTGTCACTGAAGTTCCAAAAATTACCATAATTAATTGCATATATTTTCGGAATTTTAATTATTCAATTTCCAAATTGCCCGTTAACCTGATTTTACTTACTGATTCTGAAAATGGTCTCCCCTGGTAAGAGATTAACAATTTTTGAGTTTGTTGGCATTAAATAACATTATGCAAAGATTGTGTGACAATTTTTTATTAAATATAAATTCCTGTAACTTTGTGTTTCTACATGAGTCACTGTGAAGCAAGCTACAGATCCTTGGAAGTCAGGCTTTGTACTCTGGTGTCATGTATTGAATTGTGTCCCCCCAAAATATCTGTCAACTTGGCTGGGTCATGATTCCCAGTATTGTAAGATTGTGTACCATTTTGTAATCTGATGTGATTTCCTTATGTGTCATACATTCTTATCACTATGATGTAATAAGATGGATTAGCAGCAGTTATACTGATGAGGTCTACAAGATTGGATAGCGCCTTAAGCCAGTCTCTTTTGAGATATAAAAGAGAGAAGCGAGCAAAGACACAGGGGAACCTCATACCACCAAGAAAGCAGTGCCGGGAGCAGAGCATGTCCTTCGGACCTGAGATTCCTGTGCTGAGATGCTCCCAGACCAAGGGAAGATTGATGACATGGACCTTCCTCCAGACCCAACAGAGAAAGTGTTCCCCTGGAGCTGATGCCCTGAATTTGGACTTGAAGCCTACTGGACTGTGAGAGAATAAACTTCTCTTTGTTAAAGCCATCTACTTGTGGTATTTCTGTTACAGCAGCACTAGATGACTGAGACATCTGGGGATATTAAATGGTATTGAATTTTAACATAACATTTGTAGCATCTTGGTGATACGTTTTCTAGTGGAAGAAATGCTTTTTAGTTCGGATATTCAGAAAGATTTATCTAAATACACAAGATGTAACCTCTGCATACACATGTATTTTAAGGTAAGTCAATGTTGAACAGATGATAATGATTGTAACTTATCAGATTTCTTGAAATTTTTTTTAGATGTGGGAAAACTACTTCTATATCTTTTAGAAGCTTGAGGTCTAGCTGTTTCATCATAAAAATGTAAATAAAGATGTCACTAAATACAGTGTTATATGGAAGTTAGCTGTCATTTTAAGAGTTAAGTTAAAGTTATGTTTGAAGTCAGTCCTTTGCCAAGCTTAAATTAATTGCACCACCATTTGACCAGTACTCCAAAATAAAACTTAAAAATCGTCCTTGCTTCTGTCATTCAGCCACCAAATTCCCAATAATTTTAAAAAACCTGTCTTTTCATATCTATTTCTTTTATTACCTTGATTTGAACCTTTATTGCCTCTCATTTGAGTGATTGCAGCAGCATCTGAAATGCTCTCTGTGTCATCTCCAAACAGTCCAGGGTTTTTCATAGCTCTGAACTGCTCACTTTGACCTTCCTCGACCAGTGTTTCAAGGATCAGCTCAATATCACTTTTTGCAGTCCCTGACTTTCCCCAAGCCCAGGCTATTCTGCCACTTGTATTTCCATATCACGTAATATTTTTATTGTAGACCATATATGTATCATTTTGCACCTGTCTCTTCTTAATGGCAGCCATAAGTTTATCACCTCTCCAAATTTCAAAGATTTGGCCAGTGCCTGGCACGTAGTAGGCAGCCAGTGTTTGACAGACTCAGTGAATTCCAGACTGTTAGCAGTATCTTGAATGTTTCAGTTCACTCTACCCATCAGGAGTTCCTGGACTCAAAACGTGTCTGGAAATGACTTGCTGGGCTCTTGTCTTTCACTTCCACTTCCATTCCTGGCCAGAAGATGTGAGTGCAATGCTGTGTGAAATTAAAAAAAAAAAATAAGAGTCCAGACGTGTATGAGCCATTTGATTATTTTTTATCCCCAACAACCTTACCAGCCTGCTTTAAAATGAGGCAGCTCTTTAGTCAAATTTAAAAGAACAGAAAAAAAGTTGGTGAATTATTTCAGGAGTAGAAAACTTAAAGACATGCTTTGTTAGTTTTCTTGGAAGATTTTCTCCAAACTTTGATTTACTGAAAATTATTAAGAATTGTGATACATCTGCCAAAATGTTCACCATGGTTACACTTCTGCTTAAATTGTTTTGGTGTTAGAAACGTCTCTGAAGCTAAAAGGCCTTATCCAATATACAATTTAGGATTCTTGAGAAACAATTGCTGTATTATTTTATATGAAATGCTATACCTCAAATGAGGCTGAGTTATGAATTTCTTTAAAACACCACTATATCATTGATGTAAAATCTGGAAAATTATTCCAAAACAACCAGTCTTAAAATTACCTTTTCATTGCTCAAGTATTTTATTTATACTTCAAAAACCAGTGGAAAACAGCTTTTTCGTTTGATACTATTTCATAAAAATTTTAATTTCTTTCCTGATTTTCATAATATTCCATGACTGGTTGAACACAATTCAAGTTGACCTTTTTTTTTAAACATAGTTTGATTATTCAGTGACACAATTTCATTCATAATAAAAGTTTGATGAATATCTTAATTTTGCTTTTAAAATTATTTTGATTTTTTCCTCAGGGAAAATTCCGTTAGTTAATTACTGTATTAAAGGATATGTCTGGTTTACATGGGTCTTGACATATTTGCCAAGTTTCTTCAAAAGAGTTTCTGACTCTGGAAAATAGGCCAGTGGCTATGAAACCCTGGGAAAGTCCTTGAACATTTTGGGTCTTAGTTCTAACCACCGTAAAGAGAAGGTATATTGGACACAGACCTTTAGCTTCCCTAAACCATCAAAACTAATAGAAATGGAATTTTTATTGTCAAGACAAATCACTGCAAAAATTTTGAGAACAACAAAGAAGAAGATAAGAACAAAACACTGTTACTGTTCAGTGCCACAGAGTTGGTTCCAACTCATAGTGACCCCATGCACAACAGAAGGAAACACTGCCTGGTCCTGCGCCATCCTCACGATCATTGATTGTAGTGTTTGAGCCTGTTGTTGGAGCCACTGTATCAGCCCATCTTGTCGAGGTCTTCCTCTTTTTTACTGACCTCCTGCTTTACCAAGCATGATGTCCTTCTCCAGGGACTCGTCCTTCCTGATAACATGTCTAGATACTTGAGATGAAGTCTTGCCATCCTCACTTCTAAGGAGCATTCTGCCTGTACTTCCTCCAAGACAGATTTGTTCATTCTTCTGGCAGTCCATGGTGTATTCAGTATTCTTTGCCAACATCATAATTCAAATGCATCAATTCTTCGGTCTTCCTTATTCATTGTCCAGCTTTTGCAACCATAAGAGGCGATTGAAAATACTGTAGCTTAGGTCAGGCACACTTCAGTCCTCAAAGTGACATCTTTGCTTTAAAACACTTTAAAGAAGTCTTTTTCAGCAGATTTACCCAAAGCAGTGTGTTGTCTGATTTATTGATTGTTGCTTCTGTGGGCGTTGATTGTGGATCCAAGTAAAATGAAATCCTTGACAGCCTCAGTCTTTTCTCCATTTATCATGATGTTGCTTATTGATCCAGAACAAAATATAAAACCAGAAACCCAAACCCATTGCTGTCAAGTTGATTCTGACGCATAGCGACCCTGTAGGACAGAGTAGAACTGCCCCTTAGAGTTTCCAAGGAGTGGCTGGTGGATTCGAACTGCCAACCCTGTTGGGTACTAGCCTGAGCTCCTAACCACTATGCCACCAGGGCTCCAGAACAAAATATAGGAAAATGTAAAACAGATAAATGATGATTGATGTGTCAGACTCCATAAAAGCAAATACTGAACAATTAGTGAGGGAAACTGAGATACATCCAGATCCACATTGTTATAATCCAAAAAAAATTGTGTAGGAATAAGCAGCACCATCCACTTCTGGATGTAGTTGTCACGAGTGGAGATGTAAAACATTTATGAAGTAATTAGATTAGTGGTTCTCAGTCCTGGCTGCACATTGGAATCACCTTAGGTTTACAAAATTTCTACACCCAGAGATTTTCATTTAATTGGTACCCAGGTAATTCTAATTTACAGCCAAGTTTGAGAGAGAGTGAGTCCAGATTAGAGCATTGTGATTCAAGATTCTGGCACATTGAGAATTACCAAGGTTTCTGACTTTGCACTGACGTTTGAATCTGATGAAACTGTTGGAGGGCAGATGTGCTTCATCAAAACAAGGGAGTAAACCAAGAAAGAGGAAAGTGCCAGAAAACAGACAGTCAAACCAGAAGGGAGACAAAGGGAAGTTCAGGAATGGGTGTGTAGCCAAGTTAGTGCATCCAGCTCAGGTGACAAGGGCATGCAGGTTTTAGAAGAGTTATCTTTAAAAAAAAATCAAACTAAGAATGTAATGATGCTATTGATCATGTGTAACGTTTCACCTAGAGGCTTTTGGAGGGTGTGTGAAGAATTAGCAACAGGTACAAAGAAACATTGTTGATATTGATGTTAGGTGCCTTTGAGTTGATTTCGACTCATAGCAACCCCATGTGACAAACTAGAACTGCCCCATAGGGTTTCCTAGGCTGTAATCTTTATGGGAGCAGATCGCCAGATCTTTTTCCCACAGGGCTGCTGGGTGGGTTGGAACTGCCTTTCCTTTAGCAGCCAAGAGGTTCAACCATTGCGGCATCAGGGCTCCTTAAAGAAACATTAGCAAATGAAAAAATAAAACATTAAATTCAAAGAAACAGTCATAGCAATGCTCAGCTGTGAATCCTACTTCTGTAGGCGAAAATGTATATAAACACTATATATTGATTTAACCAACACATTGAGTGTAACTATTTCAGCAGGATGTTATGGAAAATCAGAGACAATGATAAAGAGAACTGATTTCTTATTTTCATAGTTTAGTGTCAATAGGTAACGTTCTTAATTGGTGATGCAAAAAATAGCAGGGTATACATGTTTAGAAATATGAAGGTGTGTAAAAACTGTAAAAAACAGCTTAAAAAGTGAAAAATAGTTGCCTCTGTGGAGAGAGGCAGGGTTTCTTAACCTTGGCACTATTTGACATTTGTTGTGGGGTGCTGTCTGTATGTGTTAGGGTGCTTAGCAGCATCAGTGGCTTCTGCCTACTAGATGCCAGTAGCACCTTCCCCTCAGTTGTGACAACTAAGAATGTCTCTAAAACTAAACCAAACCTGTTGCCGTTGAAACGATTCCGACTCAGCAACCCTGTGTCTCTGGGGTGGCAAAATTGACCCTGGTTGAGAGCCACTGGCCTAGGACGTAGTGGTGCTAGAAGTTGATATTTTGTTACAAACATTTTATTATTTGACTTTTTAAATGCTGTAATGTCTTGCTTTGATACGATAAGTATTAACTAAGCATACATAAGGAAGTTGAGTTAGATGATTTTTGAATGTCCCTTGAAATCTAAAATGCTACAAAGTCAGAGTCCCCAAATACAGTTTTTAGCTACATTTCTTTTAGTTGCAAATTATATTTTCTTGTTAGCTAATTCTCTCCTGAATGGTTTATACAAGTACAGTCGAGTTAGGTAGTTCCGGGTACCCAGATATATATGTAAAACCTTATCCTTGATTTCAAGACATTCGACACATACAGCAACATAATGATGGAGAGAGTTTAAGAGGTGTTAGAATCAGAGGAATATGTTCTTGATTCCCAGCTTTTCACC
>NW_004444308.1:292218-310925 GCF_000243295.1 Trichechus manatus latirostris
TATCAAGGTTGTTGGCTCTTAACAAATACTAAGAACTGTATTCATAAAACTTTTTTTTGGTGAATAAGAATTATGATGAATTTTAAACCTAGGCATAAATGTACTCGTAAGTAGTAATTCTATGAAATCAGACAGTCTGGGTTTTTTTTTTTTTTTTCCCCTGATCTGTCTTTCTGGAATAATTATTTGTTGCTCATGAAAAAATAATATTCTTTATAGGAAGTCAGTTTTGTTGTTGATGTTATTATTTTTTTAATATAGGTGAACCTGGAGCATTTTCTCATGGTATGATGTAGATTTTTATTTTACAAAGCTGAGAACAGACTGAAGTTTGCTAGTGAAAGTGTTTGGTAAATACCATCAATTCTGATGACAGATTATTTTCAATAATCCCAGGAAATTTTGTTATACTATTGTTTTGTTAAGGTGATAGCAAATTAAAATGATAAAATGC
Source organism: Trichechus manatus latirostris (assembly GCF_000243295.1). Taxonomy (NCBI): domain Eukaryota; kingdom Metazoa; phylum Chordata; class Mammalia; order Sirenia; family Trichechidae; genus Trichechus; species Trichechus manatus. The sequence continues at coordinate 292,673 of NW_004444308.1, forward strand.
CTTTATCTCTTTCCTGCAGCTGTTTTAGCAATCTCATAAAATGAGTTTATACTGTCAGCTATACCTGTCCAGAAATATATAAATACACGTGGCATTGTTCCTTAAGTATTTCACTAGTCACCTTGCTGCGTAGACAATCTAATGGTCCATTTCTAAAGAACATGTTTGTGTCTGTTTTTCAGTTATTTGAGAAATAGACACGTTCAGTGCTTTGCCTGGTGTCAGGGTCATCTCACCATATATATTATGGTAAATTACTGTAATAGGAGCACTTGGCATTTCTCATTAGAGTGCAAGGAATAACAGATTGGATGGAAATAAGAATTCATTCTTCCTCTCTCCAGTGTGTTTGCCTCACCTACCACCAGGGGAGCTTATTAACCTTTCTCCCATTCTAAATGTTTGTAGGAAGCAGAACTGAATTGAATAAGCTGTGCAGTCAAACAACCTTTTTCTCATTTCCTACTGAAGATAAGTATTTCCTCCCTAGACAATTTAAAAGTAAGAATTTTATATATAAATTTGGATTTAGTTTTGTTCTTATCAATACACTTTTATGTGCAGCTTGTTTTCATTTATGTGTTTATTTATATTCTGTTTAGGAATCCAATGCCTGCCCTTGTGAGGTCTTTTTTCTAAGCCTGTAGATTCATTCGTTTCACAAACACTGAATTCTTACTAGAAACATCGTGCTTGGCACTGTAGCTTGAGCACATAGCACTGAGTTCATCAAGAATCAAGTTCATAGATCCACTGAGGATCGACTATCTCTTTGGTCACTTTTTGTCTGAGGTACAGATCTTTTCCCAAAACTCCCACTCCAGGGTTTTCAACATTCACTTCTCTCCAGGCAAGTTTCTTGGAACTCCCTTGTCTTAGGTATGTCTTTGCCATTTCCATAGCAGTGTTCTCCATTCTGGGCCAGTGCTCCACCTCGTTTTTTACCACTCTTCTCTAAGTATCCAAACCACATTGATGTTGTCATTGTTACTCTGAAATAAGGAACAGTAACTGCTTCGGTTAGTTGAACCTAGCAACTTTGGATCTGGCTTTGCTTCTATCAGCCACAACCCTGTGTACAAATTAAAGAGCATAAAAATCTTCCTTGAACTCCAGCCAGCTCTGTTGTGAAGTGCTGGTGTCCCTCAGCATGTCAGGGTAGTCCTGTTTCTTCAGGGAATTATTGCCCATGGATGATCGGTAACAGATGTTCATTTTTGTAATGAATGAGTGAGAAATTGGACATAGTCTGGTTTCAGGTCAATTTTAAGTCACTTCTTTTTATATGACTGTTGTTTTGTAGTTTGGACCTATGGTGTTTAAGGGTGTAGTACTTCCTAGTGGACCACATAGTTCTTGATCTGGGATACAGAAGAGCATAACAGCTAAGACCAAGGGTGCTGTAATCACAGGAACTGGGCCTAAATTCTGTATGCACCACTCTCTTTAGACAAGTTAATCTCATGTATTTCTGGAGGAGTTAAAATTAAATGAACATTTAAATCACTTAGCAAATTGCCTAGTATGTATTAACTATTAAATAAATAGGAAAAACAGAAAGAAAACAACAATAGAGCAAATAGCACAAATACCACCTTGGTGCAGCCTTTGATTTGAAGACTTATACTTTCTGAGATGCCCTGAAAATGGGCTAGTTTCTTAGAAGCCTTCCATGCCAGTACTGAGCTGGACAGGATCTTCTAATCAACAGTTTACCCTCGGGAAGACCCTGATGCAGAGCCATCTGTGGTATTTACATCTTTCAAAGGATGTAAGAGAGTGCAACTTATATTACTATCTAGTTCTTATGTTTTAGCATGATGGTGAATGTTTTTTCTTTGAAATTACTGAAAATTGCTCTTTTTCCATCATAGTGGTGATAGTTGCACATGATGAACGTGATTAATATCACTAAATAGTACATGTAAAAAATGTTGAAATAGCAAATTTTTTGTTATGTATGTGTATATATATATATATATGTATATATGAATATATATAAATATAAAGATATATATATATACACACACACAGTCGTGCGCCACATAACCCACATAAGATTTGTTTGGGCAATGTCCAACCATATATATGTTTAGTGGTCCCATGAGATTATAATAGAGTTCAGAAATTGGAGAACAGAATGTAGCGGGTGTAACCAGACATAGCGAATGCAACAGCTTTCCACGCACAACACATGTATCTTGTGTTTCTTGTATAGAAAGCAATTGCGTCACCAGGTATATCATGGTACAGTACATATATAACCTGTAACAGATATGTCTTGATAGGTATAATAAACACCTGTGTTACTGGCTTAATGTATGTACTGTACTTTCTGTTGTTATTTTGATGTGAACTGTCCCTACTTAGAAATAAAAAGTTTACTGTATACCAGTGTATGCGTCAGCTCATAGGCAGCAGCATCCAATCTCATGTATCACGCATCTCTTAAGTGTTGTAGCATTATCTCTCATTTAATTTTCTTCCAAAAATATTACCATGAAGTGCATTATGGCTCCCAGACATAGAAACACCAGTGCTAGTGATAGAAGCAGAAAGAGGCAAAGGAGAAGGATTGATTTGGAAGTAAAACAAAAGGTTATTAAACAACACAGAGATGTAAAATCAGTGAATGATATTGATTGTGATTTAGGCATGTTCTCACAACATCCAAATCATACAATGTACTGTTTCACAGAAGGTATCATGGACATTAAGCGACACATACACACACACACACACATATGATAAAAATTCAAAATTAATTAAAAAAAGAAAACTGCTGTTACATGCTTTGAGACTCCAATAAAAGTAACTAAAGCAATTCAAAATCTTGGGAAAATGTGTTAGCATTTAAGATTTTATAAAACATGACACAAAAGAAAGTGTTGTGCTCTTAGGAAAAAATCAGATACCTCTTGTGCTGTAATTAAGACACTGTTTTGTTTTATGATTTTTGTGTGTGTTGTTTTGTTTCTACTAAAAGAAAACAGAAAATCTCATTGTAATGATTTGATCTCTTGTTTTATCCAGTGACTTGGAACCTGAGTGCAACATTAAAACTACAAGATACCAGGACGGTTGACAATCATTTAAATGATGATGTATCTAGGGATACTTCTCAAAACAGAGCTGTTGCTTTTTGTGTTAACATAAAGCTCATATATCTACGTGGATATAGCTGTTCTCTGTGGGTTTGTGGAAACAAAATGCTATTATCTTGGTGATACTAGATAGTTATTTGTAAAAATACTCAGTGTTGTTAATGTTGTGTAAAATGGTGTTGCTGTCTATCCAGTTTGGAGTGCCAGTCATAGATCCCTACTGAATCTATTTTTGAAAAGAAGTTGGTGTGAGATTACATTCAGTTAACCTGCCTGCAGGCTTTTAAAGGAGATGATACTGTTAAGCAAATGGAATGATTCCTTGCCAGAAAGGGGAGCTACATGCCCTAGGTAACTGGGACCTGGACCTAGAGCCTTCAATACCAACCTATATTAAAGTGTTTGCCTTAATCCAAATAAACAGATTTCATTTTGAGTCCCTATAGGGTCGCTATGAATCGGAATCGATTTGACAGCAACGGTTTTTTTTTTTTTTTTTTAATTAGTCATATGGAGCCCTGGTGGCACAGTAGTTAAGAGCTCCACTGCTAACCAAAAGGTTGGCAGTTTGAATCTACCAGCCGTTCCTTCGAAACCCTATGGGGCAGTTCTACTCTATCCCATAGGGTCGCTATGAGTTGCAATCGACTCGACAGCAGTGTGTTTGTTTGGATTTATTAGTCATGTGCACAGACTTGTTTGGGGAATGGTGCCTTAATCCCTCTGACTTGTTTCTTTCTCTGTACGGTGAGGAAAATAATTGAATACACTTCATACATTTGTTGTGAATATTAAATAAGATAATGTACATAAAGCATTTAGCAAAATGGATGACCCATAGTATGCACTTAAGGAATGTAACCTGTTTTTACAAATATCATTAATACCTCTGCCATTATTATCATTACAAAATGTTTGCTTTAGGTTATCTTTAGTTTTCTCTTTCATTTTTCTTATTTCCATTTGTGGTGTTGTACCACAACCTGAAATAAGAAATACCCAAGAACATGCCCACATGTAAGAGAAGAGTAAAGCAGAATTACTTTATGTCTTATCTAAATTTACTTATGATGAGGCTAAAAACAGCACTCATCAAGTCATTGTTACAAGAATATGGGAAGCCAATCACAGATCATAGAATATAAATTGTTGAGGCCTGGCAACTGCTTTCACATGAGATGTATTGTCCCCAGATGGCTCCAACCCAGCCATGTGCTATGGCAGACATTGCCAGGACAATAATTCATAATTGAGTGATTCTTGGAGTTTCATGCAAGAGGAGGTTTTTAGATTTTAATGAAAGCCTGCAGCACCAGCTCTCTGCCCTGCCTCTCCCTCTGGGTCTCTTCCAGGAATTGACTTAGAACCTTTCTTAGAGGTCTGCAAGAACATTGAAAAATTACCTTTAATTCTCTCAGTGGACAGTTATTCATTTATTTGTTCATTTATTCATTAACTCATTTACTGGGTTTCTGGTAAGTGCCAGACACTTTGCTGGATGTGAGGAATATCCTGACAAAGTGGACAAAGTCAGTATTTGCCCCTGTCAGTCTTCCAGAGTGGTGGAAAAGAGAGACACTGAACTTTTAATAAGAGAGTAATGAATGAAATGATAGGATGTGTTGAATATGTAATAGACGAATGTAGGAGGGGACACCGAAACTGACAGGGGAGGTAGAAAAACTAGTGAAAAGTATATTGAGAAATAAAAGAGGACTATAAGTTAGGTAAGAGGAATCAAATGGGAGATGAGTTGAGCATCAGGGTTGTAGTTGTTAGGCGCCCTCGAGTCTGTTCCAACTCATAGCGACCCTGTGTACAACAGAATGAAACACTGCCTGGTCCTGCACCATCCTCGCAATTGTTGTTACGTTTGAGCCCATTGTTGCAGCCATTACGTTGATCCATCTTGTTGAAGATCTTCCTCTTTTTTTGCTGACCCTCTATTTTACCAAGCATGATATCCTTCTCCAGGGACTGGACCCTCCTGATAACATGTCCAGAGTACGTGAGATGAAGTCTTGCCATCCTCGCTTCCAGTGAGCACTCTGGCTGTACTTCTTCCAGGACAGACTTGTTTCTTCTTCTGGAAGCCCATGGTATACTCATTATTCTTTGCCATCACCATAATTCAAAGGCATCAATTCTTCTTCACTCTCCTTTATTCTTTGTCTAGATTTTGCATGCATATGAGGCAATTGAAAGTATCATGGCTTCGGTCAGGTGCACCTTAGTCCTCAAAGTGATGTCTTTGCTTTTCAACAGTTTGAAAGAGGTCTTTTGCAGCAAATTTGCCCAAAGCAATGTGTCATTTGATTTCTTGACTGCTGGTTCCATGGGCATTGATTGTAGATCCAAGTTAAATGAAATTCTTGACAACTTCAATCTTTTCTCCATTTATCATGATGTTGCTTGTTGGTCCATTTGTGAGGATTTTTGTTTTCTTTATTTTGAGGTGCAATCAATACTAAATGCTGTGGTCTTTGGTCTTCATCAGTAAGTGCTTCAAGTCCTCTTCACTTTCAGCAAGCAAGGTTATGTCATCTGCGTAAAGTAGGTTGTTAATGAGTCTTTCTCCAATCCTGATGCCACATTCTTCTTCATATAGTCTAGCTTCCCTGATTATTTTTCTGGCATACAGATTGAATAAGTATGATGAAAGATACAACCCTGACACACAACTTTCCTGATTTTAAACCACGCAGTATCCCTTTGTTCTCTTTGAACAACTGCCTCTTGGTCCATATACAGGGCATCAGGGTAGTGTTCCCAGAAGAAAGGATAATATGTGAAAATGCCTAAGCCAACAAATAAGTACAATGGAACAATCAAAGTCCATCATGTTGCTTAGAAAAACTCAGGAAGAAACGGTATGGCATAAGCTTTCCTAGGGAGAGTGTAATTTATATGGTAGTTGATGGAAGGTCACAGACGGTATTTTATGGTATTAATACCAACAGAATTTACGTCAGGAAGCAGAAAAGTATATGAAATAGCGAGAGGTTAGAAGAAGTGCAGCTTGTTTGACAGCTACTAAGGATATGCCAGGCGAAGGTGAGTCCTGAATCACAGAAGTCATGGATTCAGAACCACCTCAAGAATTTGGTTATTCAGCAGTCATGTATTACTTAAGTGCTTTTATGCACAGTTCTAGTTGTGGTAGCTACAAAGAGAAGAAATACATGGTTTCTGCTCTAGGGAAGTTGGGAGAGAGAGAGAGAAGAGAGAGGGCAGAGAGGAGTTGAGAGAAGGGAGAGGAGAGATGGGAGAGAGGAGAGAGGAGAATGAGAGATTGAGATTGTACTGTGCCACTTCTGGTTAAAGTTGGTCAGATAAAGTGCTATGTCAGTTTGCTCAAAACCAGTTTGATGAAGGATCAGTTTCTCTATTATTATTGGAAATGTACTATGTGCTTTATATGCATTATCTTACCTAGTTCTTTTTACCCAGTCAATAAAGTGGGCTTTATTTTTAACTCTAACTTCCAAATGAGAAAATTGAGATCCAGATGTCTGTGTATATTTCCATCACATATTACTTGATATATTTGAGTTTGATAAGAGGCCCCTTGCTAGAGGGAGGTAAGGGGACCCTTAAAACTTATGTATTATTTTAGAATATTTTGTTTCTTTTGTTTGTTTTTCTTTAAGAAAGGGGCTCTCCGTTGAAGCAAAGCCAGGAAGGAAGGAAGGGAGGAAGGGAAGAAGAAGGAAGGAAGGGAGAAAGGACGGTTAAATGAAGAGGAAAGGAAGGCTGACAATATAGGCTTGTTATAATAACAGCACTTAAGCAGATCAAGAGTATCTAGGAACCTCAGTTTCATTATAGGAATATATATTTATCCTAAAAGACAAATTCCTTCTATGTAAATTGATCTTTATTAGAACATAGGACTTCAGTCTAAGAGATAGTAATACTACAGGTAAATTATCTTATATGTAGTTAATTCATTTTTTAATGGTAGACATTTTCAGGTCTTCATCTAATCTAAAATTTAGAGACATGTACATTTTTAAATTTCAGAATGGAGAGAGACAAAAATGATAAGATTCTTCTAATCTTTCATGCAGAGACTATCTGTGAAGTTATACAGAATCACTTTTTATAGAACTCTTCAGAATGAACAATAGGGAGTGAGAAAAAGAACAAGGTTACTCAGGGTATACCTCAAAACTTTCTTTTATAAATTATTGAAAACAGTGTGTTCATTTGTTGCTATTTTCCACAGTTAATACTGATTTAGTGATTGAATTAGTGCTGCTAGTTTATTGGCAACAATACAGCCATCAATTGGAACACTAATTAAATTTTTGTGCGGTGCTGATGGTAAGAGCTATGATCAGAAACTATTTTTGCATTGAACAGTCCATGATATAGTAGTCTCTTAACCAGATTTACTCATATTTTGCTGCTATATTTATTCAGTATATGCCACTGAGTGAGTGTTTCAGTAAATAACTGGTACATAGTCTCTCTACATAATTCATCTGCAGAAGGCATGGAGACATTTTTCAAATTAGATTTTATGTTTTCAGTAATATTCAGTCATACTTAGACTTGATCTTTTGTTCCCCCATTTCATGCCAGTTTCTTGCTGCATTAGGACCTAGATGAATTTGCTGATTTTTAAAAATGCAAGGTCTATACAGAAAATTAATCAGGAGCACCGTTGCCTGCTTCACCATATGGGTGCCTAGACTGAGGGGAACACCACTCCTCAAACTTTGCTGCACACTGAATCACCTGAGGCGGGGAGAATGTCTTATTCCCACCTAAAAAACATTAGGAGTGTGGTCCAATTTGGGCATTGAGATTTAAAAAAAAATCCCAAGTGATTTATAAAAGACAGTTTTGATATACTTGCTGAGTAAACTTGTTCCTTTATTATTTTTTATTGTGGTAGATATACAGGTAACAAAACAGTTGCCATCTCTACAGTCTTCATCATTGGATTTAATTAAGCAATTACCCCCTTTGACTTTACAATGTGATTTAATTTACAAAATGACCACAATTTTGGTAACCTAGTTGGTTATTCTGCCTGCCTCTCCTCCCTCTCAAATTGTCTGCCCTGCTTCTGTGCCTGGGGTGGGGGGCTGAACTTACAGATGCATCACCAGGGTTCCCTTGTCCTCTGGCTTCCAGTTGAGTTTGGCCAGTGGGAGCTCAGTAAGGAGGAGAGAGAATGGCCTATTCCTTCTCCTCCGTTTTCTGCCTTGGTATTGTGATTCTGGCAGTGTCTGCCTCCCTCTACACTACAGCTCTTGCCAAGAGCTTCTATGGCTCCAGCTCTTATCAGGCTCTAGTACTGTTGTTTCCTTCCTTCCCTTTTTAGGCCTAGGTGTAGTAATAGTAAAAGGAACTCTGGTTGTGCAGTGATTTAAGCACTTGGCTGCTAAACAAAAGGTCAGTGGTTTGAACCCACCAGCAATGCTGCACGGGAGAAAGATGTGGCAGTCTGCTTTCATAAAGATTTCAACGTTGCAAACCCTGTGGAGCAGTTCTACTCTGTCCTATAGGGTCACTATGAGCCAGAATCAACTGGATGGCAATGGGTTTGGTTTTGGCTTTTGGTAGTAATAGCAAGGAGTCCTGGTGGTGTAGTGGTTAAGTGCTTAGTTGCTAACTGAAAGGTCGAAAGGTCACTCTGAGTCGGAATTGACTGGACGGCATCCGGTTAGTTAGTAGTAATAGCTTCCACCATTACTACTCCCAGCATGCCTCAGTATACCTTATTAATTACTTTTCTCCACACCTTTGTAACTAGTGCCTTTATATTATCTTCAAAACACCACCTCAGTCTGCCTTGTGTTTCCCCTTGGGATCCTGACAGATATAATAACACAACTCAAAGATAGAGGGATGAAGTTTCCATTAAATAGCCAATGAGTGACAACCAATAGGAAATAGACCTGGGGAAAGTGTGACTCCACCTGTATTTGTTCTTCATCCTGTGGTGCCCTTGCTATAGAATCCCCAAAGAAATCTGCCAGTGGTTCCTGATTACCCTACAGGAATCTTGTAGGTTTTTTTTTTTTTCTATCTGTTCTATGCAAAAGTAGGGATGTTAATTCTACTTAGTCATACATGCAAAACTACTTTCCAAATTTTGTTGAAAGGGGATTTAAAGGTATCACACCCAAGTAACATATATTACTTTTTTATATATTGTCTGCCACATGACTATAAACTTTGCAAACTTTCCCACACATGAACTTATTTTTACTTAAATGCAAATAACAAAACATTTCTAGAATATGTAGGTAGGTGTTGTTGGAGAGAATGGAAGAGTGAATAGGGCCCATCAGAGATAATCTGTGGATAAATGATTAAGCACTAGAATGGATATCACAGTGAAGGTCTAGCCTCATTTGTTTTACTGATGCTGCTTCATTTAGGCAAAATGCCTCTTTATAGCTTAGGCAGTTAGGCAATGAATTAGAAAAATAGCTAAAAGGAAAAAAAGAAAGATTGGAGAGTCATCCCAGTGAAGCTGGGGAGTGAATGGATATTTAAGTTATTCTCAGATCCATTAGTCTTAGAGTCTGTTACTATAAAATTCAGAATCATAGTCATGTCAATACATTTATTATTCTTAAATAAATCAAGAAAGGTTCATTTTCAAAAATGCCAGATGGTCTGTATTTCTCTTGTGGCAATATAAATCTAAAGTGTAGCTATGTTAAACATCTGTAAAAAATACACACTTGTTAGAGGGAATAGCCAATTGACCAAACATGAAGCACTTTGAATAATGCATCACTAAGCAAAAGGATTGTTCATTCTATTTAAAAAACAAACTAAATACCCTAAACAATACTGTATATTGTTATGAGCATTTACATTATGAGGTAAATGCATAAAAATATGCATAATGCCATCTACTGTCCTGTGGGTGATCTGTTAGTTTATGGGGCAGATTTTCATACTTTCACTCTGTGTGTGTGTGTGTATGTGTGTGTGTGTGTATATGTATGTTATGTATACTTATATATACATATGTACATGTATGTTCATACTGTGTTTATGTATGTATACTATATGTGTATTTACCATATGTATGTATCCATAGGTATTAAGGAATATATTTACTATTTTATTTCTTACTACAAGTGAAGAAAATTTGTTGTTGTGATCAGTCACTGTTGAGTTGACTCTGACTCATGGTGACCTCATATGTGTAGATGTGGAGAGTGAAACTGCTCCGTAGAGTTTTGGAAGCAGATTGCCAGGCTTGTCTTCCAAGGCACTTCTGACTGGGTTCAGACCACCAACCTTTCAGCTAATAGTCGAGCACTTAACTGTTTGCTCTACCCAGGGACTAAAATTGTTAAATCTGGTAATATGTGCATGATTGTCTGTCTATTTCATTATCTTCAGCACTTTTAAAATATTTCAGGATATATTATTTTAAATTTTTCATGTTGTTAAAAAGAGAGTGGAAAGAAAAAAATAGAGACAAACAGAAGTTAAACAAGGATAAACACTACAAACTGTGCACCCACAAAATCTAATAGAATGGCTGATGAGGAAAAAAAATTTCCACCCCTAGGTTTCTTCCAAGAATAGTACGTATGCCATTTGATAGGTCACATTTCCCTGGGATGGGATCAAAACACAAGTGTAGGAAGGATTCTTGGACAAGTGGAAAGGCAACTTTTGTGGGACTAAATATTCCTTACCCTCTGATCGTTTCTATTTTCTCATTCAATTTAGAATTGAGGCCATCTTTTGAAATTGAGTTGTCTAGAAAGGTAAGTTAAGTGTGACTGGGAAGGAGAGACTGAGATGAAAGAACTGGAGCGAAGGGTTGAAAAAGGACCAAAAAAAAAAGTCTTGCCAAGTAGCATTTTGAGAATCCAGATGAGATTGAAATTCATTATTCTATAAACTAGTGTCGTCGAGTGGAATCTGATTTATGGTGAGCCCATGTGTGTCAGACTAGAACTCTGTTCCACAGGATTTTCAGTGGCTGATTTTTTAGAAGTACATTGCCATACCTTTTCTTCTGAGGCACTTCTGGGTAGACTCATACCTCCAGCCTTTCAGTTAGCAGCTGAGCAAGTTAACCATTTGCACCACCCATTATTCTATAGTGGCACCAATTTATTTGCTTTCATAATTTTCTTCAGAACTGATTAAACATGAAATATTTTAGATTAACCTAAAGTTATACAGAGTCGATACTATGGCAGGATCAGCTGCAAGGAGCTGAGCACTGGGGAGAGAGAATAGTTGAGGTTATCAACAACAGAGGTCAAGGTGGGAGGAAAGAAAAACAAGAAGGGAGGAGGGAGAACCAGGAAGGAACTGACAGACTAGGAGAAAAATGGAGAATCATGGGATCATAGATAAGTGGACAGACTTGTACAGTACAGTGTAAGAGTGAGGGACTAGAAGGATAGAAGGCTGAAGTCTGTAGTTTCAAATTTTTCAGAGGTGGAACAGTATAATAAGATGACAAAAGTATATATGGACACAGGGGGGCTGAAAAGGAATAAGAGTGAAGATGACTGAATTGAAGAAGCTCCCAAGAGATGATTCTAGGCCCTTGACTGGGTCAACAGCATGGGCTTTGAAATTTCCCAGGGAAATTTTAAGAGTAGGTGTTAATGGAGACTTTCTGCCCTCCTTTAAAGCCCTCTATGAATATGAGCAATGTTGAAGATTCATACATGATTACGTATGTTGAGGAGGGTAGAAAGTGGTGCAGCCAGATCCAGAGGCATTGGTCTGGAGAAAGTGATAAAGGTTAAAGAAAATACTGCCCTCTCTCTGCTGCTAAAGTGGTTGTGGAAAAAACACATCAAGTGGTATCCATGGAGAGACTAGATTTTAGTTCAAATTTATTCTATTTGGAGTTTAAGGATGCTTCTTTGTGACAGGGTGGGAATTTCAGAAGGTGCAGAGAAAATAATTGGAAAAGAAGTTAGCTAGAGAAGATGAATGGGTGAAACCAGGTATAGTTTAAAGATAAAAATGAGAAGATAGGCGATCTGGACCATGCATATTGGTAGCGAGTTGAGTGCTCTAGATGGGATCAGGTAATCTGAGGTTCTGAAATGAGGAATAAAGATACTTCCAAGTGCACAAATGAAGCCTGATTCCATTGTCTTGGCTGAAGCTATATCTCAGTAAGTCTGGTGTAATAGGAAAAGTTACATTTCATTGTCATGCATGTATGACATTTTTGATAAAATTTTGATGAAATAATACATAGATAAATAGGTACTTATTACTATATGCCTAACACTAACATCTCAATTTCTTTTCCTTCTTTCCTCCCTTCCTGCTTCCCTTCCTCCCTCTTCTTCCTCTCCCCTTCCTTCGCTCCCTCTGGGGCCTCTCTATTTAATTTATGTGTAGGATAGTCTTCCCCAGACTTATACATCTGTTCCTATGCACTCTTTTGATAGAAGCTAGAATGTCACTGTCATGAGGGTATCTTCCCTGATTTTCTTCTTCCTGAGCATGATGCCTGTAAACCACCAAGTCCCCTAAGCTAGGAATTCAGGACTAACCATGCCCAAACCAGTCTCGAGGCTGTAAAAAATCACCATGCCCCCAAGCCAGGAACTCAGGGCAGGCACTGCCCCTTTGCCTAGGCACTGGTATAAGGGGTCCACAGACTCCTAACGCCCTTCACCCCTGCCTAGACCTGTGTGGGCTGATTCAACAGTGTAGGCCCTCACTAGCATAGAACAACAGGGTATATACCTGAAGCATATTTTCAACTGTAGCAGTCAAGGGGGAGTTGCAAATTCGTGACATTTGACATTGCCCTGCCCATTAAGCAGAGTCCTCACCCACATCAAGGGCCTGAGGGATGATGGTTTCACCCATTCCACCTAGCCACACATGACAGGGGTCCAAGAATAAGTGGTGCGTCCCAGTCCTTACAGCCAACAGCATTGGGTGCCCAAAGTCTGGCTGCAAAACCCACCCACCAACGTGCTCTAGGGGACAGGGACACGCCTTCAACCCAGGCACTCAGGGATAGTCGTCAGCACCATGTCTTGCTCAGCACAGAGCACCCTACTGCAGACAGATACCTGTGCCTACTCCAGTCACCCCTATGCAGCCCTGCCCATCTAGGACTATAGGGTGAGGGTCTGCACCACACACTCGGTGACTGACGACCTGGACACCTGAGCTGAATCCGCACAAGAAAAGTGAACAGACTTCTAGGCTCACACATCTAGTAGCAGCTCTAACCACCTGCTGACAGGGCAAGAGAGCTTCAAAGATGCCAAAACCCAGAGTAGCTCACACGCCCAGCCTGCTTGGGCATATCAGAACAAAACAAAACAAAAAGCTAGGACACATTAAGCAAACATACAATAAATAAATATAATAATTTATTGATGGCTCGGTGACAACAGTCGATATCAAATCACATAAAGAAGCCGGTCAACATGGCTCCAGCAAGCAACCAAAACAAAGACCCAGGGAAACTTCCAGAGGAAGAGAAGATCTTGGAATTACTGGAGTTAGAATTCAAAAGATTAATATGCAAAGCTCTTCAAGAGATCAGAAAGCAGATCAGTCAAAACTCAGATCAAGCTAAGGAGCACACAGAGAAATAGAGGAATTCAGGAAAACAATACAAGAAATGAATGACAAATTTAACAGGCTGCTAGAAACCATAGGGAGACAGCAAATAGAAATCCAAAAGATTAACAATAAAATTGCAGAATTAGACAACTCAATAGAAGATCATAGGAGCAGAATTGAGGCAATGGAAGTCAGAATTAGTGACACTGAAAATAAAGTACTTGACACCAATTTATATGAGGAAAAATCAGATAAAAGAATCAAAAAAGAAACCCTAAGAATTACGTGGGACAGTGTCAAGAGGAATAACCTACAAGTGATTGGAGTACCAGAACTCAGGGGAGGATAACAGAAAATACAGAGAGAATTGTTGAAGATTTGCTGGCAGAAAACTTCCTATATATCATGAAAGGCAATATATATCTATCCAAGAAGCTCACTGAACCACACACAGGATAGATCCCAAAAGAAGGTCACCAAGACATATTATAATCAAACTTGCCAAAACTAAAGATAAAGAGAGCATCTTAAGGGTGGCTAGGGAGAAACAAAAAGTCACCTAGAAAGGAGAGTCAGTAAGACTAAGGTCTGACTACTTAGCAGAAATCATGCAGGCAAGAAGGCAATGAGATGACATCTATGAAGCCTTGAAGGAAAAAAATTGCCAGCCAAGAATTATATACCCAGCAAAATTGTCTCTCAAATATGATGGTGAAATTAGGGCATTTCCAGATAAACAGAAGCTAAGGGGATTTGTAAAATCCAAACCAAAATTAAAAGAAATATTAAAGGGAGTCCTACGGCTAGAGAACCAACAATATCAGAAAACAACCTAAGACTGGAACACAGGACAGAACAACTGCATATCAACCCAGATAGGGAAGTTGCAAAAATAAGTCAAAGCTAAAAGACTGAAAATAGGGAAACAGAAACACCAATATGTAAACAATAACAACGTTGAAACAAAAAAGAGGGACTACATAGTGTAGTCATAGAACTTTCATATGGAGAGGAAGTTAAGGCAATATCAAGAAATAAAAGACTGGTTTAAACTTAAAAAATTGGGGGTAAATTTTAAGGTAACCACAAAGTAACAAATCTACCCATCAAAATAAAAAAGAAGAAAAACATAAAGACTCAGCAAACACAAAATCAACAATAATGAAAAAGTTGAAAAGAAAATACATAAAGAAAAATGACTCAGCACAGAAAATTAAGTGGAACAAAGAAACTGTCAACAACACAACAAAAATACATCAAAATGACAGCAATAAACTCATACCTATCAATAATTACACTGAATGTAAATGGACTAAAAACACAAATAAAGAGACAGAGAGAGTGGAAGAATGGATAAAAAGAAACAAGATTCATCTGTATGCTGCCTATAAGAGACATACCTTAGACTCAAAGACACAAAGTAAAACTCAAAGGATGGAAAAAAATATATCAAGCAAATAACAATTAAAAAAGAGCAAGAGTGGCAAATTATTCTCTGACAAAATAGGCTTCAAAGCAAAATCCACCACAAAGGATAAGGAAGGACACTATATAATGATTAAAGGGTCAGTGCACCAGGAGGACATGACCATAATAAACATATATATACCCAATGACAGTGCTCCAAAATACCTAAATTCTAACAGCACTGAAAAGAGAAATAGTCTCCCCAGTAATAGTAGGAGACTTCAGCACAGCACTTTTGGTGAAGGACAGAACATCTAGAAAGAAACTCAGTAATGACATGGAAGATCTAAATGCCAAGTCAATCAACCTGACCTCAGAGACATGTACAGAACATGCCATCCAACAACAGCCAAGTATACATTCTTTTCCAGCATATCTGGAATATTCTCCAGAAGAGACCATATATTAGGCCTCAAGGCAAACCTTAACAGAACCCAAAACACTGAAATATTACAAAGTATCTTTTCTGACCATAAAGCCGTAAAAGTAGAAATCCGTAACAGAAACAGTAAGGAAAACAAAATCAAATACATAGAAACCGGACAACAACTTGCTCAGAAACTACTGGGTTATAGAATAAATCAAGGACAGAAGAAAGGAATTAATAGAATCAAATGAGAATGAAAACACATTGTACCAGAACCTTTGGGACACAGTAAAAGCAGTGCTCGGAGGTCAATTTATAGCAATAAATGCAAACATCCAAAAAGAAGGAAGGGCCAAAATCAAAACATTAACCCTACTACTCAAACAAATAGAGAGCAGCAAAAGAAGCCCTCGGGCACCAGAAGAAAGAAAATAATAAAAATTAGAGCAGAAATAAATGAAGTAGAGAATAGAAAAACAGTTGAAAGAGTCAAGAAGACTAAAAGGTAGTTCTTTGAAAAGCTCAAAAAAAATCAATAAGCTATTGGCCAAACTGACCAAAGAAAAACAGGAGAGGAAGCAAATAACCCAAATAAGAAATGAAATGGGCGATACCACAACAGACCCAACTGAAATAAAAGGAATCATAACAGCATACTGTAAAAGATTGTACGCCAACAAATTTGAAACATAGAGGAAATGGACAAATTTCTAGAAACAAACTACCTACCTAAACTAACACGAACCAAAATAGAAAAACTAAATAAACCTGTAACAAAGAAGAGATTGTAGAGGTAATTAAAAAAAAAAAAAAAAACTTCCAACAAAAAAAAACCCTGGCCCTGACAGTTTCACTGGAGGATTCTGCCAAACTTTCAGAGAAGAGTTAACACCAGTACTACTAAAGGTATTTTAGAGCATAGGAGAGGAGGGAATACTCCTAAACTCATTCTGTGAAGCCAGCATAACTGATACAAAGCCAGGTAAAGACACCACACGCACAAAAAAGAAAATTAACAGACCAGTATTCCTCATGAACATTGACGGAAAAATCCTCAACAAAATTCTAGCCAATAGAATTTAACAACATATGCAAAAAAAAGAAAAAAATCATGACCAAGTGGGATTCATACCAGGTATACAGGGATGGATCAACATTAGAAAACCAATCTGTGTAATCCATTACATAAATAAAACAAAAGATAACAACCACATGATCTTATCAACTGATGCAGAAAAGGCATTGGATAGAATCCAACACCCATTCATGATAAAAAAAACTCTCAGCAAAATGGGAGTAGAAGTGAAACTCCTCCACATCATGAAGGGCATTTATACAAAGCCAACAGCCAACATCATTCTAAATGGAGAGAGTCTGAAAGTGTTCCTCTTGAGAACAGGAATCAGACATGGGTGTCCTTTATCACCACTTTTAGTCAACACTGTGCTAGAGGTCCTAGCCAGAGTAGTAAGGTAAGAAAAAGAAATAAATGGCATCCAAACTGGTAAGGAAGAAGTAAAAATATCCTTATTCACAGATGATATGATCTTATACACAGAAAACCCCAAAAGAATTCACAAGAAAGCTACTGGAACTAATAGGAGATTTCAGCAAGGTATCAGAATACAAGATAAACATACAAAAATCTGTTAGATTCCTCTACACCAACAAAAAGAACTTTTAAGAGGAAATGACCAAATCAATACCATTTATGATAGCCCCCAAGAAGATAAAGTACTTAGGAATCAACCTAACCAGAGATGTAAAAGACCCATACAAAGAAAACTACAGAACGCTACTGCAGGAAACCAAAAGACACCTACGTACTGAAGTTGAAAAATATTCCATGCTCATGGATAGGAAGACTCAACATTGTGAAAATATCAGTTCTACCCAAAGCGATCTACAAATACAATGAAATCCCGATCCAAATTCCAACAGCATTTTTTAATGAGATGGAGAAACAAATCACCAACTTCATGTGGAAAGGGAAGAGGCTCCAGATAAGTAAAGCATTATTGAAGAAGAAGAACAAAGTGGGAGGCCTCACACTATCTGATTTTAGAACCTATTATACTGCCATGGTAGTCAAAACAACCTAGTACTGGTACAACAACAGAGACATAGACCCATGGAACAGAACTGAGAACCCGGACATAATTCACCAACCTATGAGCAGCTGATATTTGACAAAGGCCCAAGTACGTTAAATGAGGAAAAGACAGTCTGTTTAACAAATAGTGCTGGCATAACTGGATATCCATCAGCAAAAATATGAAATGACCCATACCACACACCATGCACAAAAACTAACTCAAAATGGATCAAAGACCTAAATGTAAAATCTAAAACAATAAAAATCATGGAAGAAAAAACAGGGACAACACTAGGAGCCCTAATACATGGCATAAATAGTATACAGACCATAACTAACAATGCACAAACACCAGAAAAGAAACTAGATAACTGGGAGCTCCTAAGAATCAAACACTTATGTTCATCAAAAGACTTCACCAAGAGAGAACTTATAAACTGGAAAAAAATTTTTGGCTATGACATAGCTGATCAATGTCTAATCTCTAAAATCTACAAGATAACTGTAACACCTCAACAACAAAAAGACAAATAATTAAAAAATGGGCAAAGTATATGAACAGGCACTCCATCAAAGAAAACTTTCAGGTGGCTAACAGACACATGAGGAAGTGATCAAGATCATTAGCCATTAGAGAAATGCAAATCAAAACTACAGTGAGATACC
>NW_004444308.1:311672-313116 GCF_000243295.1 Trichechus manatus latirostris
TCCCACTTTGGTGTGTGGCATCTGGGGTCTTAAAAGCTTACAAGCAGCCATCTAAGATGCATCAGTTGTTCCCAACCCACTTGGAGCAAAAGAGAATGAAGAACACCAAAGACACAAAGAAAATATTAGCTCAGGAGACTAAAGATTCATATAAACAAGAGACTCCCATCACCCTGAGACCAGAAGAAGTAAATGGTGCCTGGCTACCATCACTGACCGCCCCCACCCCCGACAGGGGACAAAACAGAGAGTTCTGGACAGAGCGAAAGGAAAATGTGGAACAGAACTCAAATCATGTAAAAAGACCAGAGTCTGACAGACTGGAGGAACTCCCAAAAGCATGGCTGCTGAATGCTCTGTTAACACAGAACTAAAAACATTCCTGAAGCCCACTCTTCAAAGATTAGACTGGACTATAAAACAAAAAATAATACTCATGAGGAGGGCACTGCTTAGTTCAATCAGATACACGAGACCAAATGGGTGACTCCTGTCCAGAGGCAGGATGAGAAGACAGGAAGGGACAGGAACTGGTTGAATGGACACAAGAAACCCAGGGTGGAAAAGGGGAGTGTCCTGTCACATTGTAGGTATTGCAATTAATGTCACATAACAATATGTATATAAATTTTTGTATGAGAAATTAAAAAAAAAGGGTGATAGCCTTGGAAGAAAAAATAAAGGCTACAGTGAGGCTTCATTAAAGGATGTAACAATTTACTGAAATAATATCTTATGATGGAAATTTTCCAATGTTTTGTTACTATTAATCATTGTTGCTATTAATATTTTTCTACATATATCATTATTAACTTAAATATATTTCAAATTAACATAAATAGAATTGGTGGATGTAAGAGTACAATTTTTATGCTAGTGTGTATTGCTTAAATTACCTGTTACAGTGGCCACAGTTGTTCACTTCTTTCATAAATGAATGAGTTCTATCCTTGTACTCCTTAATTCTGGGCTTGGTTTTGTGAATGCCGTGGAGTGGAAGTGATGTTGTGTTCATTCTGAGCCTAAGCCTCAGTAGGACTTTCACTGTTCAAGTTGCTGTTTGGGAACCCTACCTCTACCAAGTGAACACACCACATAGAACGAGCTGAGTCAGATCACTTGTCCCAGTCTCAACCATGTGTGAGATCCCAGCACAGACCTGTATAACATCCTGTAGGATCATGGGCCAAATAACTGCCTGTTTTAAGCCACTACATTTTGGAATTGTTTGTTAAGCTTCAACGACTGATTAATACATTCACTTTTAGAAATGGATACTTGTATGAAGACTTCGTGAGAGTGCCAGTTTCCCTACTAGCTCAATGACAGTGGGACTTATCAATATTTTTATTGTTTGTATTTGAGTTTCTTTATTAATAAGATGACAGATCTTTTCATATGTTTCTTGGCCGCCTATGAGTAATCATATAAATATATAAATATA
>NW_004444308.1:314438-316576 GCF_000243295.1 Trichechus manatus latirostris
TGAACCTCATCCTGATTATGACCTGAGATTCTATGGAGCGGTTTATTGATGTGGTAAAAGGGTTAGAATCTGGAGATTTGGTTTCTTGTCATCTGAACTCATTCAGTGTCACTGTGATTTTGGTCAAGGATCTTCATCCTCTATTAACAAACTGAGAAGATTTTACTACATTTTTTTTTAAGGTTGCTGGCAATGCTATCATTCTATGAGGGTGTTTGGAGCAAATTATACACGGAGCAATTAAAAGCATTTAATGCTCATATTGAGTCATTTATTCTATGCTTTTCAGTAGAATTGAATCACTTTGAGTTTGGTCCCCTCATTTATGCCCAGGAACCTTGGATTCCAGAATACGAGTCTCTCATGCACCACTTCTAGGGTTTTTCCTTTATTCAGTTGCCTCAGAGAGACAGTGTAGCATAGTGGTAATAATTTCAGTCTCTGTAATCAAATAGTACAGTTTTAATTTTAGCTCCATCATTTACCTGCTGTATTACTTTTAGCAAACGATTTTTCCTCTTTATGCGTCAGATTTATTACCTGTAAAATGGGAATGTTGGTAATAGAATATACCTCCTAGGTTTATTGTGAGGAATAAATAAGGTCATCTATGCAAATCATGTAGTAGGAGCTCAGTAATTATTAGCTATTATTATAAAGAATTTGGTATTTAAATAATCTGTAATTTTTTCTGTTGTATCCATTTTTTATTTGCAGTACTGACACCTATAGGATGATTAGTCCATGCCCTATTTTAGCAGAATCAGTAAATAGATATTTATAGATACACATATATGTGTGTCTATATGTAGGCAGTCCCGGGGTTACAAACAATATCTGTTCCTAATCAATCTTCAGGACGAGTTTGTAGGTAATCAGAACAGATGCATACAATTCTTATTTAGCCTTACTTTAGTGCAAGAAAAGGCTCGAAGGCTTTTCAGTGATTTAAAAGCTGCACGTGCGGCAAGTGAAGGTGATTGTGAAGAAGAATTTGTTGCTATCAGGGGTTGGTTCATTCGCTTCAAAGTGAAGTGAATTTATGTAACATTAAAGGGCAAGTACTAGTTGTCCATAAATCGAATGTTTGTAATCCAGGGAATGCCTGTATAGTATTTGTAAATAAATAGGTATTTGTAAGTAAAAAGGTAAAGAAGTCCATTTTTCATCTATAGGGAAATTGTTTGGCAAATTAATATTTGTCACAGAGTATTACATGGAGCCAGGTATTTTACACAGACCAAGGTAATTTGCAATCATTATCACTAGGTACATAAAATAGATGTTTTATCTTTTATCACTTTTAAAATTATTCTACTTACTTTAACCTAAACATGAAAGATTGCACCTAACATTAATAATATGTTTTTGGGGGATAGTTGGGTATTAATTTCAAGACAAATTGTCTTAGAAATCTTAGGATCACAGAAAAAGAACATATTAGGAAAAAGTCATGTTTAAGAATTTGATTGATATCTCAGTTGTCTTTTACCAGATATTTTTAGAAAACAGAGGAAGCGTATATGCCTTTGCAAATGTAAAAGATTTATCAAAATAAACCTTGTTCATTGTAAAGTGCTGTCTAATTTTTATCTGACCCTGATAATCACAAGTACAGCACTGCTTCTACTTAGGTTTATGACAGGGCAAGATTGCAATTTTGAATTAACCCAAACACAGTCAAAGGTAAATGAGAAATAAAGAACTTGGCCAAATTTCTGCAGTGACAGAGGCAAGCTGACATTTGGCAAAGAAAATCACAGGAGTCTAGATAATGTGGATATTGGCTCCTAAGGAAACTGAATAGTATTTGACCTATGTCACACAAACGCTGGAGTTGTATCCCTCACTGTGAAAAGGGCTTGATACCACATAACAAGGTTGTAAGTAAACAATAAAAAGGACACAGGTCTAAACCACAAACAAGATCTAATCTTTTTTTTCAGTATTATTTCTGATTTTTACTGTGTATACACATACACAACATATTTTAAATATGGGTGTCTTAGTTATCTAGTACTGCCGTAACAGAAATACCACAAGTGGATAGGCTTTAACAAAAAGAAATTTATTCTCTCACAGTCTAGTAGGCTACAAGTCCAAATTCAGGGCAGCAGCTCCAGGGAAAGGCTTTCTCT
>NW_004444308.1:319505-334393 GCF_000243295.1 Trichechus manatus latirostris
CTGCCTGTAGAAGTAGAGAGGGCAGGCGCAAAAGGACCCCAGCCTGCAGCTTCCCCCATTCAGATAGCAGGTCTTGTTTAGCTCTTTACTGTCCTGCATTCCCATGAACAACATAAACTGGAAAGACTGATGACAAATTATAGACTTCTCCTGGCACCGAATGTGGACATCTCACTATGAGGGACGAGCAAGTTCATAGTGGCCGAATCCAGCAACTAATCCCAGTTCAAATGCTTTGCAAAAGGCCATGATCAAAATTACACTTGGTCATAGTCCCCAGAACATTCAGGCAGGCCAGAAGAGGGGAGAGTATGCACAAGATCTAATCTTACTGACCTTCAGGAAAGTTTAATCCAAATAGTTAATTAGTGAAATAGACGCTTACTCAAATAATTATGCCACAGATTTTCTTACTGTCCCCAATCATAGCCAAGATAAATATTTGCATTGTTATTTTTATTTGAAGTAACTAATGTTTCTCTTAATTTCCACAGTATATTATATAAAAATGTATAAATATATAAAATTTGTAAGTATAATTATGGGTGTGTATATATATTCCAAAATATATTATCTTTTAAAGGAGGAGAATTTTATAAATGATATTTGTAATACTATTTTATAACTTATTTCTAAGAAGGCAATGGAGAGAAGAAATAAGGTGATATCTAGGGGCAAAATACAAGGTGAGGAAGATTGGAATGGACTCCTGAAATAATTTAGTCCATCCATCTCATTTTTCAAATACGAAACAAACATATCATTCCAAGTGAGTCAATTAAAATTAACAACTGCTTCTCCTGAGACTCTATGCAGTGCCCTTTAGCATGAAATATCTCTTATGTGATAATTGCCCAAACTGACATTTAAGACACTGAGAGAAGTCTCATGATGTAATTGGTCACATTTCCTCCAAAGAAAGAAATATCTCTTAGCTTTCAGTGGAAACTACACTAAGAAGACAGGCTATCCAGTGGTGTGCTGGAGTCTACTCACACAGATTTATAAGAAGGAGTCTGTGAAAGTTCAGTAATTTTGGTTGTCAGTTGTTAAACACAGCCATTTTTAATTTTTTAATTAACTTACTATTAAATAAATGATATCAAATCAAAGGTAATTTTAAAAATACATCACTTTCTAAGTATTTTACAAACAACATGCTTGGTAAAGTAGAGGGTCAGTGAAAAAGAAGACCCTCAACAAGATTGATTGACACAGTGGCTGCAACAATGGACTCAAACAGCAACTATTTTGAGGATGACGCACGACCCGGCAGTGTTTCGTTCTGTTGTACATGGGGTCGCTTTGAGTCAGAACCAACTCGATGGCACCTAAGAACAACAACAGCAACTATTATATATGCTCTTGAGGTTATTGAGGTGTATTGTATATATACTGTGGAATTACTATACAATGGTGTACTATTGTGCATCTCTTCCCAACTCTGTATTTATTGTTATCACATTAGTGTCTTGAAATCGACTGTAATGGCAGTATTTACACCACAGAAATCAACTACTACTACAAATAAGAGCACACTGCACTTTTTTTCCTGAAGATTCAGTTGTTAAACATTTACTGGCACACCATTGATTATATCAGATTTAACATCATTCTGAAATTAGATTTTTTATGTGCCTAGAGATTCAGATTTCTAAACTTCCATGGAGTCCCTGGTTCTTGTTTTGCCTCTTGTTTGCAACATTGTTCTTAGAAGTGGTACAGACATCTAATGCTCTCATGTGATTGAAAGTCTTTCAGTAGGAGAGGATGAGATGTAAGGTATATCCCAAGTATTTAAGATAGAAGTTTTGGCCTCAGGAGCAGGATACTGTTTGGTACCAAAACAGAGCAAAGACCTAAGAAGAGAAACCAATAGATCAATAACCAAGTCTACAAAGGTCTTTATGATGAAGAATAATACCACAGAGATAAGGTCAGTTAAGTTTAGGAATGAGATCAGTCATCCAAAAGCCATCAACTTGTACATTCTGTGCCTTTGAAGAAGTACCCTAACCACTGAAGGGGATGATGTCTCTGACCTGCATCATGTTCCACATGTGTTTCCTTCATGGATCAGCCAAAGATAAAATACATTGTCAAAGGTCCTGTCAGAGTTCCTGTTTCCTAGACACTGGGTTTAGCAACTAGCATCCGGAATTCCTAAGGATATTACTTAAAAGCAGGAAGTGATAATGATAACACTTTCAGTAAATGGGAAATGTTTATGAGGCAGTCTGTAAATATTATTTAAAAGTAATGAATGAAGAAACGTTTCTAGCTGTGTACTTAGTGCTTGATGTGAGGAGAAGTAAAGCAGAGAAACAGAACATAGTCCACTCAGAGAGAGAGAGCAGTTTAGCATACTCCATATTAAAGTACAAAATACAGTACAGAATATTGAATAATCAGGGAATGTAGAGTCAGATGAGTATTGTTCAATATGGACAAGAAATCTCCCCAAAGTTGAGAAAATACAGACAAAGGGTGGCTATATAAACTGTGGTTTGCCTTCCAGTTGATTCCAACTCATAACGCCTTACAGGGTTTTCTTGGCTGTAATCTTTACCGGAGCAGATGGCCAGGTCTTTACTACTGCAGAGCCACTGGTTGTATTTGAACTGCTGACCTTTTGGTAGCAGTCAAGCATGTAACTATATAAGTAATAATAATAAAAAAAACCCTTGCTGTCGAGTCAATTCTCACTCATACAAGCCCTGGTGGTGTAGTGGTTAAGAACTCAGCTGCTAACCAGAAGGTCGGCAGTTTGAATCCACCAGCTGCTCCTTGGAAACCCAATGGGGCAGTTCTACTCCATCTTATAGGGTCACTATGGTGTGTATATATATATACATACATACTCAAATTATTTGATCTCAGAATTTTTTTTCTTTTGTTTTAAGTTTTCTCTCAGAGTCTCAGAATAGTTTTGTTCAGATCACACCTTGGAAAATGCTAGTGTGTAGAATGAGGAAATAAAGAACAGCTGAATTTTTAAATTTTGGTTTGCTTTCTCTTTCTTTGATCTCTAGATTATTGAAGTAAATATTTATTATTATCACATCCAATCTTTTTTCAGAGAAGAGCTATACCATTGATAAGACTCTTCCATAGTTCTATAGGCAGATTAATACCAACTCTAGGATAAAAAGCAAACTATATTTTCTCTCTTTTTTCAACACCAGCATCATAAACATACTTGGTACTTGTCTAGAACTACACTATGTTTAAGACACTTTGACCTAGATTATTTGATTCTCAGATCCCCACAATGACTCTGTTGTTACTTCTTTTTTTTTTTTTTTTTTTTTAAATGAGAATGCTTAGGCTTACCCAGGGACACATAGTAAAGTGAGTGGAAGAATTAGGATTAATTTAGAAGAATGATGATATGTAAAATATGAAACCTACATAACATATGCAATTTACATTTAAAATATGTAGAGTATGTAACAGCTATAACAGCTCAGATGGCTGTCAACTCAATAGAAATGGTACCAGTATGTCCCATCTGATTATCAAACTTGGAATAGGGACAGTGTCTTCGGGTTTTGAAGAAAGTGCCAGTTTTGTGTAGAAGTTTTAGTCTGGAGAAATGTCCAATGAAATTGGAAACCAAAGTTATTTAATAATTAAAATATAGTAGGTACTAAAAACAACCAAGCCCGTTGCCATTGAGTCCATTCCGATTCATAGCCACCCTATAGGACAGAGTAGAAGTGCCCTGTAGGGTTTCCAAGGAGCGCCTGGTGGACTTGAACTGCTGACCTTTTGGTTAGCAGCAGAACTACTACCAGCACGCCACCAGCATTTCCACAGCAGGTGCTAGTAATATTTAATTGCAGCTTATTGTTCAGCTGTGATATATTGATTGCCTGTTGTTTGTCGGTCACTATGCTAAGTTCAAGGAACCCTGGTGGGTGCAGTGGGTTAAGTGCTTAGCTGCTAACCAGAAGGTTGGTGGTTTAAACCCACCAGCCACTGCTTGTTATGAAAGATGTGACACAGTCTGCTTTTGGAGAGATTACAGCCTTGGAACAAAATGGTAATTACGAGTTTCTACATAATCCAGGGTAGATACCTACAGTGGCAGTCCCTGCAGTCATATGTATGCTAGTGACTTGACATGTTATCTAGTCTGTGTCTCCCAAATAAACTTTATCCCAACAACCTCAGAGCAAACAAACAAGGGACCCTTGTTTTTACACATAGACTATGCCTTTGCTCATCCCTAGATAGCATTATTTCAATCTTAACTACAATCCACAATATCAAAAATACCTCCTTTTTCAAAATCTACCCTGGATTTTGAAGATTTTAGGAATATTAATTAAAATGCAAAAATACGTTATCATAGAAGCCGTCACAGTGTAGGCAGTACATTTTCAGATCTTGTATTCATTTTTTCCCATTCTCTCTGTATAAATTGATGTTGTCAATATAATTTCAGCTATATTAAATACAAGAAACAAATGGTGTCTATGCAGGTGGTTGTCAAAGCAATATTTTGTAACTCACAATGACTGTATGCTTCTTATTTTATTCAAAGACAAAAATACAGAAAATACTTTCATACTTAGTGGCTTTTCTTTCTCATTCATCCCTGGGCCCCCTGATGTTGAGGGCAGGAAGCCTACTCCTTTGAGCTATTCTTATTTGGAAGAAAATGAAATAATTTTTTTTTTTTTTTTTTGTGTGTGTGTGTGTGTGTGTGTGTGAGTGTGTATTTGGAGGAGGGTGTTTGTATCTGGGCAGTGATGGCTTACTAATTACAAGATATGTTTAACATTTTGAAAAATTGGCTGAACTGTTTTCTAAAGTGACTATAGTAATGTACAGCATACCAGCAATTTATGAGGGTTTCTGTCTGTCCACATCCTCACCAATTTTAGTCTGTCCATTTGATTTTAGCCACGCTAATATGTGTAAAGTTGTATTTCATTGTGATTTGATTTTCAAATCCCTTATTACTGATGATGCTGAGCATCTTTAATGTGCTTACTTGTCATTTGTATATCATTATTTGGAGAAATGTCTGTTCAAATCTTTTGCCCTTTATAAAATTGAGTTATTTCCTTTTTGTTGTTGTTGTTGTTGTTGTTGGGTTGTAAGCATTCTTTATGTGTTTTGGATAAAAGTTCCTTATCAGACATATAATTTGCAAATATTTTCTCCCATTCTGTACATTATTTTTTTCACTTTCTTGTGGATATTCCTTAAAACAGTTTTTTTTTTTTTTTTTCCCCAATATTGATGATGGCTAATTTATCTGTTTTTTCTTTGGTTGCTTGTGCTTTTGGTGTATTATCTAAGAAACCGTTGCCTAATTCAAGATCACAGGTTTGTACCTATATTTTCTTCTAAGAATTTAATAGTTTTACCCCTTACGTTTAGGTTTCTGATTAATTTTCATTTTAATTTTTATGTATTGTTTGAAGTGGAAGTCCACATTAATTCATTTGAAGACATCCAGCCAGATACCCTAGCACCATTTGTTGAAAAGATTATTCTTTCCATATTGAGTTGTTTTGGTACCCTTGTCTAAAATAAACTGCCCAAAAATATGCATGTATATTTCTGGATTCTTAATGCTGTGCCATTGATATATGTTCACTCTCATGCCAGTATGACACTGTCTTTATTCTCTCTGTCTTTGTGGTATGTTTTGAAATTGGGGAAGTGTGAGTCCTCCAAGTTTATTCTTTTTTCTCAATGTTGTTTTGCTGTTCCAGGCCCCATGAATTTCCATATGAGTTTTAGGATTAGCTTGTCAATTTCTACAAAAGATCGAGCTGTGATTTTGTTAGAGTTTGAGTTGAACCTTTAGAGGAGTTTGGGGAATAGTGAAATTTAATGACATTAAATTCTACAATCCATGAGCATGGAAAGTCATTCTTTAATTTCTTTCAACAATGTTTTGTAATTTTCAGTGTGTAAGCCTTGTACTTCTTTTATTAATAAATTTAATAAATCCTCAGTATCTTAAGTATTTCATTTTTTGATACTGGTATAGAATGAATTATTTTACACTAGTTTATACTAGTTAATCATTAGCTGTAATAGTTTTTTTTTTAATGTGGATTCCTTGGGATTTCTGTGTACAAGATCATATCTGCAAATGCAGATAGTTTTACTTCCTCTTTCCAATCTGGATGCCTCTTTATTCCTTTCCTTCCTTCCTTTCTCCCTCCCTCCTTTCTTCTCCCCCTCCCCCCCTTCCTCTTTCCTTCCTTCCTTCCTGACATGGACTTGTAACATGAAACTTGCCTCCAAAAATGGAGGGCACTGAGAGAAGAAAGAGGTGGGCAGTTCCAGGGTGGCAGCAGAGGAGTTTATCAGGGAGACTTACATATGAGACCAGTCCTGGGCGGCTGTAGGACCAAGCTGATCTTCGTACTCTGCAGTGGTAGGGCAGAGATTTTTTAGCAGTGGTGGACAATAGTGGCTACATGCCAGGGACTTACATAAGAATGACTTAGCAAACTACAGTGAACTAGTGGCCTCATGAGGGCACTCATGTTTGGCCTTGCAAAACCTGTTTACCCTTCACTTTCTTCTTTGCTACCTTCCAACCTTGCTACATTTTTTTCTACCTTTCTCCTTCCTTTCTTTCATTATTTTTTGTGCAATTGTCCTGACTTGAAATTCCAGTACAATATTGGATAGAAATACTGAAAGCAAGCATCCTTGTCTGTTCCATCTCTTAGGGGGAAACCTTCAGTCTTTCACCATTAAGTGTGATGTTACCTGTGGGTTTTTCATAACTGCCCTTCATCAGGTTGAAGACATTCCTTTCTGTTCCTAGGTTGTTAAGGGTTTTCATCATGAAAAAATATTGGATTTCATCACATGATTTTTCTGCATTTACTGTGATGATGTTGTGGTTTTGTTCATTATCCTATTAATGTGGTGCATTACATTGATTGGTTTTTAGATGTCAAACCAACCTTACAGTCCTAAAATAAATCCCACTTGGTCATGTTGTATAATCCTTTTGATATTTTGAGAGCTTTGGTTTACCGCTTTTCAGAGGCTTTTTGTGCTTATATTCATAAGTGATATGCATTTGTAGTTTTATTTCTTGTGAAGTAATTGTGTAGTTTTGATATTAGGATAATACTGCCCTTGTGGAATAAATTTCTATTTCTATTTTTGGAAGAGTTTTTTGATGACGGATTGGTATTAGTTCTTCTTTAACTGTTTTCAGAATTCAATAATTAAGCTATCTGGTCCTGGAACCTTTTTTGTGTGAAGTTTTTTGATTACTAATTAATAACTAATTACTAATATCAAGTAATCTCTTTATTTGATATAGGTCTAACCAGATTTTGTATTTCTTCTTGTGTCAGTTGGGGTCACTAGGCTGATATAGCTGAAGAAATCAGTAGATATAGTATATCTGTATTTCAGGAGAGCATTTCTGATGATATTCTTAAGGACTTTATTGTGTGGTTAAATGAAGTCATAGTTCTTTAAATGACCATCCAAAAAATGGATTAATGTTTGAAGTCAAACAAGAGATTCTGTGACAAGGTTCTGAATATGACCGTATTTTATTTAACAATTTTGTCCATGGAAACAGATGTCTTGCTTATCATAATGACCATTGGTTACCTAACCTAGTTGACCTTAGACCAAAGCAGCTTATTCAGAATGAGATGTAATTAGATGAAGCATTATATGAAGTGAGATAGAACAAAGAGTTGAAAATGGTTGTACTTCTCTGGCTTATGGAGATTGTGGGTCAAAGTTGGTAACCAGGAAAGGGGCTTCAAATCTAGGATCGATAATTAATTATAAAGATATCAGAAAGCTTGATTTATAATAAAGCCCCAAAATTTTATGTACACATGGAAGTAGAATATATAAGATCTAATAGGTATGTCTTGAGTATGAGTTTTTCTGAGACTAGTAAGGACCCATTTTAAGTCTTATGTACAAGCTTTGTGGTATGTGTATGTATGCATATGCTCACACTCACATACTTTACAACATCTCTAAGTCTCACTGTGACTTAACCACTAAAATGTGTGAATTATTTCTGCAAATGTTCTTCTTGCCAAGTGCTCATAAATAGTAGGTGGGTTCACTGAGAGGCCTTTGTAAATTTATGGGGCTATCAAGTTTCTGGTTAATTGATCTTGTACTTGATGATTCCAAACATGTTCAGCTCTATTAAATGCAATGTCATTCTTTTCCAAGGGGCCAGTTGATCTTAGTGTCTGTAAAAAACTTGTTTTAAAAAAGGTTTTTCTGTCACCCTTTGCTCTATGATCATATACAAATTATTAAAAAAAAAAAGTATAATCTTGGGAGTAGGGAAGGCTTTTCAAAGCATGACACAAAGCCTATAAATCATAAAGGGGAAACCAATACACACGTCATCCACACACACACACACACACACACACACACACAATGAATAAAGGAAAACATATTTTTTAAGACATTTGAAAAGGGCTAATGATGCCTATGTAAAAAAAGTGTAATCTGTAAAAGAAAAACTGGAAAGGTATGAATGAAATAATTAGCAAGGATAATTCTTCAAAGAGGAATTTAGAAACATTTTATCCTTACTTCCTGCACTTTTGTATTGTTAGAAAGCATTTTCATTACCTTGTAATAATAAAATTATATTTTAAAATTGATGTCCTGTCACATGCTTTATCCTTTTAAAAGTTTATTTATTTGACTCTTCTCCCCTTTTAATATATAAATAAGAAAACAAATCTATTTTCAAAAATGATTCTATTTCATATCTTTTTGTGTGGTTTCCCATAGAATATGTTCACCTACAAGTATCTCGTTGGGTCTCATAAATTCTATTTCATATTTTCCTGATGCACATTTATCCAACACATGAATATGTTAAAAAGTAAAGGGAACATTTTCTGGCTGTAGATCAAGACTCCCATAATTTTGCTGCCCCTGCAGTAGGTCTCTAGGACAGAGGTGGGTGAAGATGGGGGAGAAAATATTCCAAAGGAAGAAAGACGTATAACCATGTTTCTATTTTCGAAGTACTGACCCTAGTGGGTGACAGACATCACTAGTTGGAAAATACAGAACTCTGTGTTCTGGGGCCAGCCGGCTTCAGGTAGAAATTTTGGTTACATGAATCTGGTTGAGATCTACATATCCAGAAGAATAGGTGATAAAAGATGTTCACAGCAACATCCAGTAGCCAAGAGAGTACAGGTGTTACTCATGTAGAGGATTGTGTGTATGTGTATGGAAAAGGTGAGGACAGCAGGAGATGGGGCTAGAATAGTAATCAGGGATGAGAGGTGGGCTGGAGTAAAGAAATCATGGTGTGAATTAGGAATGGTCCATAGGTGGCTGTTTTGGGCACATGTGTATGGTGGTTGCAGTGCATAGAGATTCCTCACATCCTAATAATGTCCAGTTTTGCTTGCCATACTTTAAAATGATAAGGTAAATGGTATCACATACAGAAGAGGTCAAGTTTGATAGTCTTTTCTGTCTGGCTTTTTAAACTTAGCACAATGTTTTTAAAGTTCATCGGTATGTAGCAAGTGTCAGTACTTCATTTTTATAGTCAAATCATACTCCATTGGATGGATACGCCATATTTTGTTTATCCATTCATGAGTTGGTGGCTATTGGGTTTTTTATACTTTGGGGTTATTATAAATAATGCTACTGTGAACATTCATGTACAAGTTTTGTGTAGATATTTGCTCTCAATTCTCTTGGCTTATATTTAGAAGTGGAATTTCTGGGTTATATGAGAACTGTATGTTCAAATTTTTGAGAAACTGCCACACTTATCCAAAGCAGTTGCACCATTTTGTATTCCCACCAGCAAAGCAAAGGTTCCAATTTCTCTATATCATCTCCAGCACTTATTATAGTCTTTTAGATTATAGCCATTCTGATTATGTAAAACAGTATCTTTTTGTGGTTGTAATTTGCATTTCTTGAATGACTAATGATGTTGAGGGTCTTTTCATGTACTTACTGCCATTAATATGTCTTTTTCTGAGAAATCTGTATTTAAGCCTCTCCTACTTTTTAATTGAGTTATTTGTTTTTTAATTTTTTAGTTGGAAGTCTTCTTTATATATTCTGAACATCCTTCTTCAGATACATGATTTACAAATATTTTCACCCATTCTGTAGAATTGTCTTTTCACTCTCATGATGGTATCATTTGAAGCAGAAACTTTTTAGCTTTGATGTAAAATATTAATCTGCATATCTAAGAACTTCAACAAACTCCAAAGAGGATAAACTTAGAGATCCATACCAAAACACATCACAGTAAACTCAAAAGCCAAAGGCAAAAAGATAATTATGAAAACACCAAGAGAAAAACAAAACAAAAGGAAAAGTATCCATGATATGTTCAGTTTTAACTGGCAAGAATTACAGAACTATATGTTGGTTATGATCCAAGTTTTGGAAAAATAAAAAGCTCCTTCTGCTAGCACATGCAATAAGTTCATATGTGTGTGTATGTATGTGTGGTTGCATATAATCAGAACTGACATAACAGATTGATCTCTTCTGGGAAGTAAGATAGTAGGATTGAGGGCAGGAGTGATGACTTCTTGATTTATTTTATATATAATTATATGGTTTTAATTTAATTTGAAAACTACATTTCATTTTTCATTGAGGAAAAAGTACAGTACATTTAATAAGCTTGTCCTTTTAACTTAAGACATTAGTCCAAAGTCTATATTAAGATGTTTGCTTAAAAAATCTAGTTTTTTACAGAAAGTTTACAGTTTACAGAAAGAAACATCATTAAAAGGGAATGTTAAGTCCTATGGGAACTCTTATATATGCCAGATGGTAACGTAAATATGTATAGGTTTCTGGGAAAACAATTTGACATTAGGTATTAAGCGCTTAAATTTATTTAGTTATTCAGTCTCCTTTTGAGGAGAATAATCAGATAGTCCCCAAAAGCTTGTAACTAGTTGGCAGGAAAGCTAGGATTCAAATTCAAGGTGGAATGGGAAAAGAGTCATAAATATTCATTGCAGAGTTATTTACTATACTCAAACACTGCAAACTAAATTTCCTGCAGTAGGCAGATGGTTAAATAAATTGTAGTTAAGTTTCCACAATGTCCTTTAATACAGCGTTTACCAATATGGGAATGTGCTCGTGACATAACAATTTTGTTTTTAAACACACTTGCAAATAGTATTCACAAAATGTTATCTTCTTTATAAATATAAGCTCCCATATAGGAAAATATGGGAAGGAAATACGAAGAATTGTTACTTATACCTGGATGGCGATGATGTTATATATGGTTCTTAGTTTTGTTTAAATACAAATCTGTAGTCTCTAATTATAGAAAATGAGTGTCTTTCCTTCATAATCAGAAACAATGACTTTTAAAAGGGGAAATTATAATGCATTTCCTAAAGGATTTACTTCCAATTCATAAAGTTTAATGGCATTTTTAAGGTGTTTATTAGCCTTGAGTTTCTTGCTTTTCGTAAAGTTCTTAAATAGGATTTTTTCGTATTTATCGAGATGATAAACGATATGACTGATAATATTTATGTAGCAAAATAATTTTTCTTTACTTTTTAGTAAAGAGGAGCTATTTCTCATCATTCATAGATGAGAACGACAGTAAATCTCCAGTTTTTTACAACTATCTGGTCAATGAAGCACATTTTTCTGTAAAAGAACAGAGCCAAACTGTTAGAATATATAATCCCTGTAAATGCTTCTACAGAAAAATGCCAATATCTTCCACCCACAGAATGACAATGATACATTGCCATGAATGATGAGAAGAGAGAAGCACTGTGACAGTAGAATAGCATTTTTAGAATTTCAACTGTGTGAAAAAAAATGTCAGGATAAAATTTGGGGGCGGGGGGTTCCATAGGAATTTATGATCTTGCATGTTACTTATATGTTATTTTTATTATAATACATTATTTTTATACTCATTGATTCAGTCAGTAACTCTGTCATAAATACTGATTAACTAATGCCTTATGCCAGGCACTGTTGTAAGCCCTGGGAATCCACATTTAATGAGGCACTTGTTATTTTCAGAGAAATTCAAGAAGATCCTATTACGCCTAAGTCCCACAAAGGACTTGAAGCAATAACAAATAATCACAAGGCAATTATAGTATATGTGCTTGCCTTTGTTATCAGGAAACAATAAAGCATCATAAATATATCTGTTACCCTGAATCAGGTGCTGTTCTTTCTCCTTGGGTCTAATCTTGTAAGTATCTTGACATTTAGATATAAACATAGTAGTTGATGCAAAGTATTTGGTGGTTGGTATGCGAGGAAAGGAATTCCTGCTTTTTCATCATCTCATTCACAAAACCTAGAAAAGAGATCAGGCTCTGTGGGAGCCATCTTGACTCAACAGCATGCTGTTTGGGACCTGCACCTGGAGGATACTTTGGAATCTTTGTGTAATAATAATAATTATTATTGTTACAGCAATATCTATCTTAATTTTACCAATTTAAAGATAAATGAATATGAATTAACAAATGTATGAAAAGTCTATTTAGCTCATGAATATAAAAATGAAGGCAAAATAAGATATTATTATATTAATAAACATTTAAAGCACTGTAATATCCATTATAGGTGAGGGTAGGGGAATTGTTTATTCTCATATACTGCTGGTGGATTTGCAGATTGGTACAGCCTTTTTGGTGGGGGCAGTTTGACGTTGACTTTGAACATGTTAGGGTGGAGCTTCTACTGTCCCCGCCACTGGGGTGCTTCTCATGATAGCCTTCATTTTCCTTGTGCACTCATCCCTAGTCCATTCGGTCATTGCTGTCTGCCCCACTTGCTTCTTGCAGTGGACAGTGTGTTGCCAGATTCTGTACTCATCTTTATGGCAGAGAATAAACTTAATTCCATTTGCTGTGCCATTTCCTTTCCTCACTCTGTATATTCTAGGCTCTTAGTCTTTTTTGGGAGTGTTAGACATTGAATTGTGCCTTCCAAAGTATGTGTTAGAATCCTAACCCCTATACCTGTGGATATAATGTAAGGTAATATAATGTAATTACTTTCCATAATGCAGTGTGACCGTACAAGGAAGATGCAGGCATCTGCTTCCATAAAGTTTTACAGCCTTGGAAACTCTATGGTTCAGTTCTGCTGTGTCATAGGACTGAAACCATTCCCAAAGCCCACTCTTCAGACAAAGATTAGAAAGGACTATAAAACAAAAAATAATACTCATGAGGAGTGTGCTTCCTACTTCAGTCAGATACACGAGACCAAATAGGCAGCTCCTTTCCATAATGCAATCTAATGTAATATAATCATTCAGTCAGTTGTGGTCATATCAGTGTAGGGTGGATCCTAAACATAATCACTTCTAAGTTTTATAAAGAGCAGAATAGACACAGAGACACAAACTCCCACACAGGGGAAGACAAATGCCATGTGAGGAGTGCCAAGATACCAAGGGATGGCTAGGGTTACCGACAAGGAAAGAATCGACATGACTCAGACTCTGACTTTTAGCCTCAAAAACTGTGAAAAAAGAATTTTTTTTCTTTTCTTTAAAGCCGCCCACTTGTGGCATTTTTGTTAAGACAGCATCAGGAAACTAAGATGGAGGAATCAGTGTCATTCACTGTAATCTTCTGTATATACCACAATGATTCACTCAGATTCTGATCCCTGTGCTTTTAGTGCAATGCACTCTTTTCTGTTACTCTTTACAGTGGTTACATCAGATTGTGCTGTTAGAAAGTGGCTTTTCTTCTTTCCAACCACAAACCATTTCAATGCTTCTCAGAAGAAAGGGGTCTGGAACATCTGTTCATACTCCCAGGATTGGGCTGAAGATATTTCTCATGTTACCTCGTCCTTCTACCATTGACACGTGTACTTCCACCTGTTATCCTCATGTAAGGAAGACCTTACAGAGAATGGGACACTAATGGATAGAGTGAGTATCCTGCTCTGAGTCTTTGTTGTGATAGTTCTTTTTTTTTTTTTTTTTTATTGTGCTTTGGTGAAGGTTTACAGTCAAGTTAATTTCTCATACAAATATTTATGCACATACTGTTTTGTGACATTATTTGCAATCCCCACAATGTGACAGCACTCCCCCTTTCCACCCCTGATTCCCTGTGTCCATTTAACCAGTTCCTATCCCTTCCTTCATGTCCTCTCATTCTGCCCGCAGACAGGAGCTGCCTATTTGGTCTCGTGTATCTGACTGAAGTAGGAAGCACAGTACTCATGAGTATTATTTTTTGTTTTATAGTCCTTTCTAATCTTTGTCTGAAGAGTGGGCTTTGGGAATGGTTTCATTTCTGGGTTAACAGAGTGTCGGGGGGGTCCATAGTTTCCGGGGTTCCCCCAGTCTCTGTCAGATCATTAAGTCTGGTCTTTTTACGTGAATTTGTGTTCTACTTCACACTTTTCTCACGCTCTGTCCAGGACTCTGTTGTGTTCCCTGTCAGGGCGGTCGTTGGTGGTAGCCAGGCATCATCTAGTTCCCCTGGTGTTAGGCTGGTGGAGTCTCTCGTTTATGTGGCCCTTTAGTCTCTTGGGCTAATATTTTCCTTGTGTCTTTGGTGTTCTTCATTCTCCTTTGCTCCAGGTGGGATGGGACCAATTGAGGCGTATTAGATGGCTGCTCGCAAACTTTTAAGACCCCAAACTCCACTCACTAAAGTGGGATGCAGAACATTTTTTTTTTTCTTTTATATTGTGCTTTAAGTGAAAGTTTACAATTCAAGTTACTTTCTCATATAAAAATTTATACATTGTTATGTGACCCTAGTTGCTCTCCCAATACCGTGACGGCACACTCCTCCTTTCCACCCCAGATATCCTGTGTCCATTCAGCCAGCTTCTGTCCCTTTCTGCCTTCTCATCTCACCTCTGGA